>NW_020837945.1:26603187-26625881 GCF_003676395.1 Aethalodelphis obliquidens | reverse complement strand
TAAAAAAAAAAAAAAAAAAAAAAAAAAAAACCCATAGCACGTACAACACCAAGAGTGAACCCTAATATAAACGATGGACTTAAAGTGTAAAAAAAAAAAAAAAAAAAAAAAGATAGAAATGAAAACCATGAGGGAAAAATTACAGGATATGGAGATTAGATTTTAAAAGCTAGAGGTAACAACAAGGAAAATGGAGAGAAAGAGGATTTTTTTAAAGTACTGTGTTTTCAGAGTTCAAATCTCCCCACAACTAAGGCACCTGTTGGATGCTAGTGGGGGACCCTGAAGCCCCAAGAGAAGGGAAGAACCCCCAAGAAAACTGGTAGGGAGACACTGATGAGGGAGGAGAAGTGGAGGCCGGACAGGACCAGCACTCCTGAGGGGTGGCTGAGACAGGGGAGAGTTTCCCACGCCTGGAGGGACCCTCAGGGGCTCCAATCAGGGGGAAGTGGGTCAAACATTTCCCCTACCCAATCAGCCAGGGAAGGCTGCCCAAATCTCGGCCAGATCCTAAACCCTCAGAGGTCCCCTCTGGGCTGGATTGGTCCTGGTGGTATAGGAGGGAGGCCAGGAGAGAACAGGAGAGGCAGGAGGGGCTCTTCAGGACCAGAGGAGCGGGAAAAGAGCAGAGGGTGTTTGCCTCACCCACTTGGGCACTGGAGGCCTGCTGGGCTCCCAGGTGGGGTCCCCTGCCCTCTGAGACCAGAGGTGGGAGGCACACCTGGGCCCCTTCTGTTCTGTTAAGCCTAAGACTCACCCCCCAAACCCCACACACACACACGCAACACCCCCTTCCCACCTTTTCGAGCCCTGTAGGTCCTAAGCATAGGCCCTGCCCACTGAACAGCCCTCACCCCTGCTTAGGACCTGCCCTCCACAGCCAAGGTTTTTTCCATGTTTTCTTTTTTCTCCTACTCTTTTTTTTACTATCGTGGTTCTGTTTTTTGTTGTTTCATCTATATTTTTATATTATATTTTTTCTAACATAGCTGTTAGTTTCAGGGGCTAATTTTATTTTTTACTTTGTTATTGTTCTCCTTTTTTTTTTTTTTTTTTTTTTGCTGCCCTATGTAGCTTACAGGATCTTGGCTCATGAACCAGGGGTCAGGCCAAAGCTCCTGTGGTGAGAGCTCCAAGTCCAAACCACAGGACTAACAGAGAACCTCAGACCCCAGGGAATATTCATCAGAGTGAGGTCTTCCAGAGGTCCTCACCTAAGCACCAAGACCCAGCTCTACCCAACAGCCTACAAACTGCAGTGTTGGAAGCCTCAGGCCAAACAACCAGTAAGACAGGAACACAATCCCACTCATAAAAAAAAGGAAAAGAAAATGAGACAGCAAAAAAATATGTCACAGATGAAGGAGTAAGGTAAAAACCTATAAGACCAAATAAATGAAGAGGAAAAAGGCAATCTACCTGAAAAAGAATCCAGAGTAATGATAGTAAAGATGATCCAGAATCTCAGAAATAGAATGGAGGCACAGATTGAGAAAATACAAGAAATGTTTAACAAAGATCTAGAAGAACTAAAGAACAAATAAACAGAGATGAACAACACAAAAACTGAAAAGAAAAATATACTAGAAGAAATCAATAACAGAATAACTGAGGCAAAAGAATGAATAAGTGAGGTGGAAGACAAAATGGTAGAAATAACTGCCAAGAAGCAGAATAAAGAAAAAAGAATGAAAAGAATTTAAGACAATCTCAGAGGCCTCTGGGACAACATTAAATGCATGATAATTCTAATTATAGGGGTCCCAGAAGAAGAAGAGAAAAAGAAAGGGTCTGAGAAAATATTTGAAAAGATTATAGTGGAAAACTTCCCTAACATGGGAAAGGAAATAGTTACCAAAGTCCAGGAGGCACAGAGTCTCCCATAGAGGTTAAACCCTAGGAGAAACACACCAAGACACATATTAATCAAACTAACAAAAACTAAATTCAAAGAAAAAATATTAAAAGCAACAAGGGAAAATCAACAAAAAACATACAAGGGAATATCCATAATGTTATCAGCTGATTTTGCAGCAGAAACTCTGCAAGCCAGAAGGGTGTGACAGGATATATTTAAAGTGATGAAAGAGAAAAACATACAAACAAGATTACTCTACCCAGCAAGGATCTCATTCAGATTCGACAGAGAAATCAAAAGCTTTACAGACAAGCAAAAGCTAAGAGAATTCAGCACCACCAAACCAGCTTTACAACAAATTCGAAGGAAACTTCTCTAGGTGGGAAACACAAGAGAAGAAAAGGACTCACAGAAACAAACCCAAAACAATTAAGAAAATGATAACAGGAACATACATATTGATAATAACCTTGAATGTAAATGGATTAAATGTCCCAACCAAAAGACACAGATTGGCTGAATGGATACAAAATCAAGACCCATAAATATCCTGTCTACAAGAGACCCACTTCAGACCTAGGGACACAAACAGACTGAAAGTGAAGGGATGGAAAAAGATATTCCATACAAATGGAAATCAAAAGAAAGCTGGAGTAGCAAAACTCGTACCAGATAAAATAGACTTTAAAATAAAGACTGTGACAAGAGATAAGGAGGAACACTACATAATGATCAAGGGGTCAACCTAAGGAGAAGATATAACAATTATAAATGTTTATGCACCCAACATAGGAGCACCTCAATACATAAGGAAAATGTAAGGGGAAATTGACAGTAATACAAAATAGTAGGGGATTTAACACTTCACTTACACCAATGGACAGATCATCAAAACAGAAAATGAATAAGGAGATGCAAGCTTTAAATGACACAATAGACCAGAAAGATTTAATTGATATTTAAAGAACATTCCACCAAAAAGTGGCAGAATACACTTTCTTCTCAAGTGCACATGGAACATTCTCCAGGACAGATCACATCTTGGGCCACAAATCAAGCCTCAGAAAATTTAAGAAAATTGAAATTGTATCAAGCATCTTTTCTGACCACAATGTTATGAGATTGGAAATCAATTACAGGAAAAAAAACTGTAAAAACCACAAATACATGGAGGCTAAACAGTGACCTACTAAATAACCAAGAGATCTCTGAAGAAATCGAAGAAGAAATTAAAAAATACATGACATGAAAACACAATGACCCAAAACCTATGGGACACAGCAAAAGCAGTTCTAAGAGGGAAGTTTATAGCAATTCAATCTCACCTCAAAAACAAGAAAAGTCTCAAATAAAAAATCTAACCTTACACCTAAAGCAACTAGAGAAAGAAAAACAAAGAAAACCCAAAGTCAGTAGAAGGAAAGAAATCATAATGATCAGAGCAGAAATAAATGAAATAGAAATGAAGAAAACAATAGCAAAGATCAATAACACTAAAAGCTGGTTCTTTGAGAAGATAAACAAAATTGATAAACTCTTAGCCAGACTCAAAAAGAAGAGAAGTGAGAGGACCCAAAACAATAATATTAGAAATGAAAAAGGAGAAATCACAAATGACATGACAGAAATACAAAGGATTTTAAGAGACTACTACAAACAATTATATGCCAATAAAATGGACAACCATGAAGAAATTGACAAATTCTTGGAAACGTACAATTTTCCAAGACTGAACCAGGAAGAATGAGAAACTATAAACAGACCTATAACAAGTAATGAAATTGAAACTGTAATTAAAAATCTTCCAACAAACAAAAGTCCAGGACCAGATGTCTACACAGTAGAATTCTACCTAACATTTAGAGAAGAGCTAACACTGATCCTTCTTAAACTTGTCCAAAAAATTGCAGAGGGAGGAACACTCCAAAATTCATTCCATGAAGCCACCATCACCCTGATATCAAACCCAAAAAAGATATCACAAAAAAATAAAATTATAAACCAGTATCACTGATGAACATAGATGCAAAAATCCTAAACCAAATACTAGCAAACAGAACCCAACAACATATTAAAAGGATCAAACACCATGATCAAGTGGGATTTACCCCAGGGATGCAAGAATTCTTCAAAATATGCAAATCAATCAATGTGATACACCATATTAACAAATTAAGGAATAAAAACCATATGATCATCTCAGTAGATGCAGAAAAAGCTTTTGACAAAATTCAACACCGATTTATGATAAAAACTCTCCAGAAAATGGGCATAGAGGGAAGCTACCTCAAGATAATAAAGGCCATTATGACAAACCCACAATAAACATCATACTCAAAGGTGAAAAACACAAAGCATTTCCACTAATATCAGGAACAAGACAAGGATGTCCACTCTCACCACTCTGATTCCACATAGTTTTAGAAGTCCTAGCCATGGCAATCAGAGAAGAAAAAGAAATAAAAGGAATACAAATTGGAAAAGAAGTAAAACTCTCACTGTTTGCAGATGACATGATACTATACATAGAAAATCCTAAAGATGCTACCAGAAAACTACAAGAACTGATCAATGAATTTGTAAGGTTGCAGGATACAAAATTAAGGCACAGAAATCTCTGGCCTATCTCCTATACACTAACAATGAAAAATCAGGAAAAAGAAATTAAGGAAACACTCCCATTTACAATTGCAACAAAAAGAATAAAATACGTAGGAATAAGCCTACCTAAGGAGGTGAAAGACTTCTACTCAGAAAACTATAAAACACTGATGAAAGAAATCAAAGATGACATAAACAGATGCAGAAATATACCATGTTCTTGGAGTGGAAGAATCAATATTGTGAAAATGATTATAGTATTCAAAGCAATCTACAGAGTCAATGCAAACCCTATCAAACTACCAATGTCATTCTTCACAGATTCAGAACAAAAAATTTTACAATTTATATGGAAACACAAAAGACCCCAAATAGCGAAAGCAATCTTGAGAAAGAAAAACGGAGCTGGAGGAATAAGGCTGCCCGACTTCAAACTACACTGCAAAGCTACACTAATCAAGACAGTATGGTACTTGCACAGAAACAGAAATATAGATCAATGGTACAAGATAGAAAGCCCAGAGAAAAACCCATGCACATATGGTCACCTAATTTACCACAAAGGTGGCAAGAACATACAATGGAGGAAAGACAGCCTCATCAATAAGTGGTGCTGTGAAAACTGGACAGCTACATGTAAAAAAATGAAATTAGAACACTCCCTAAGACCATACACAAAAATAAAACCCAAATGGATTAAAGACCTAAATGTAAGACCAGACACTTTAAAACTCTTAGAGGAAAACATAGGAAAAACACTCTTTGACATAAACAACCACAAGATCTTTTTTGACCCACCTCCTAGAGTAATGGAAATAAAAATAAACAAATGAGACCTAATTAAACTACAAAGCTTTTGCACAGCAAAGGAAACCATAAACAAGACAAAAAGATAACCCTCAGAATGGGAGAAAATATTTGCAAATGAAACAATGGACAAAAGATTAATCTCCAAAATATACAAACAGCTCATGGAGCTCAATATCAAAAAAACAAACAATTCAATTAAAAAAATGGGCAGAAGACCTAAATAGACATTTCACCAAAGAAGACATACAGATGGCTAAGAGGCACATGAAAAGCTACTCAACATCACTAATTATTAGAGAAATGCAAATCAAAACTACATCAAATCAAAATCAAAAAACTACATCAAATCAAATCAAAAAACTACAAATGCAAATCAGAACTACAAAGAGTCATACCGGTCAGAATGGTCATTATCAAAAAATCTGGAAACAACAAATGCTGGAAAGGGTTTGGTGAAAAAGGAACCCTCCTGCACTGTTGGTGGGAATGTAAATTGATACAACCACTATGGAGAACAGTATGGAGGTTCCTTAAAAGACAAAAGATAGAGCTATCATATGACCCAGCAGTCCCACTTCTGGGCATATACCCTGAGAAAACCAAATTCAAAAAGTGTCATGTACCACAATGTTCATTTCAGCACTATTTACAATAGCCAAGACATGGAACCAACCTAAACGTCCATTGACAGATGGACACATATATACAATGGAATATTACTTTAGCCATAAAAAGAAATGAAATTGAGTTATTTGTAGTTAGGTGGATGGACCTGGAGTCTGTCGTACAGAGTGAGGTAAGTCAGAAAGAGAAAAACAAATACTGTATGCTAACTCATATATACGGAATCTAAAGAAAAAAAAAAATGAAAATGGTACTGACGAACTTAGTGGCAGGGCAGAAATAAAGACGTAGACACAGAGAATCGACTTGAGAACAGGGGGGTCGGGAGGGGGAAGTGAGAGGTGCAGTGAGAGTAGCATCGACATATATACACTGTTGAATGTAAAATAGCTAGTGGGAAACAGCAGCATAACATAGGGAGATCAGCTCAGTGCTTTGCGATGACCTAGAGACGTGGGATAGGGAGGGTGGGAGGGAGGCTTAAGAGGGAGGGGATATGGGGACATATGTATACATATGGCAGATTCACTTTGTTTTACAACAGAAACTAACACAGTATTGTGAAACAATTATACTCCAATAAAGGTCTATTAAAAATAAAGAAGAAAGTACTGTTTTCATTTTACATAGTGAAAAGTTAGTAGAAACTTTCTAAATTTGAAAATCCTTAAATAAATTATAAATATAGTTTAATGTGTTTCAAGAAACCAGTGAATGAATTTATAATGATAATATATCTATCAAGGTGGAAGAGAAAAACTGCTAAAATAATTCTCTTTCAAATGGGAAGAATATAATGTCTCAAGATAAAGGTATTTATTATTTAGTCCTGTAGTGAAATATTTAGTCTGGTTTCCTCCAAAGCAGGGCTTCAGACTAAGGCTTTAATAAATGTAGTTTATTTGGGAAGTGATTCCAAGAATGAGCAAAACAGTGAGTGAAACAGAGAGGAATGAAAAGCAAACATATGAGCAGGTTATTGAGTTGGCTACCATCACAGGTGATTAAAACTCAATTCTAATGCGTTTCTGAGGAACATTAGAAAAATTAGTTTACATTAATCTCCCAGGAAATGAAACAGGAAAACATTTATCCATCCACTCCCAGGCCCATTGGTAAAGCCAATATGTGTTCTATCTAATGTCAACACAATCAAGAATCTCATCAAAAGCAAAAGACCTCAGGCAAGTGAATGTGTACAAACTGTTCTCTCTATGTGAAAACAAGTTGAATTTAACCATCCACTGATTGGCATTATAAAGATTACATTCACCAAATTAATAGCTATAATATGAAGTACTAGAGGTTGTGTTTATATTTTTTACTAAAGATACCATATCCAATAAAGGAACTGAGAGTACCATTTGTTTAATGCTCTGTTATTGCATCCTAATCTGTCATGATCAATTTGTGTTTGCAGGGGCCATAGAGGAAAATTAAATGGAGATATGATGTTGCCAACTCCTCTCTCCACAATCCTTTCAATCACAGTAGCACTAATCTATGTAGTTCCTCTGGGGATGTATTGTTGCTTCTGATTTTCTGTTTTTGCTGGGAAACAGGAAACAGATTAAGGGGTATCCACTTGACCCTTCCTACAATGATGGCACTTATTTCACAGGTCAGGAAATAAATTTTAGAGTTCTGCCAGTCATAAAATATATACTCAGTGGCCATGGAAATATCCTCGGAGTAGATACATGGACCATTGAACTCATCAAGAAAGTAACTTGAGCCAGAGTGCCATTTATATCCTGGACTCCATCAGCTCCCACTTTATCCAGAGGACCATAATGACATTTTGGGTCCTCTGGTATCAGTGTTATCTCAGATTTTTATCCAAACAATCATCATAGAGTCTAGGTATTACCCTTTCCCCAGAATAGCTTACTTGGTAAATAACTATAGCCAGCTGGGGAAAAATTAGAATTTCTCTCAGAAATTAATGTGTTGATGTTGCAAAGACTTTTCTCAGTGGAATCTGGCCTCTTTTCAATCAATGGGTGCTGGGTGTGTGAATTGACTTACATCAGGAAACTGGGTGAGGCACTGTGATTTTTCCATTGCAGTGTCTAACTTCAGACTTCTGCTCACCAGACATTCTGTTTTTGTTGTTGTTAATATAAGTCAGATAGTACTATATTTAACTGATGGAATAACATGTGCTATGAGACACTGTAATCTTTTAGTTTTACCCAGAAATCGTTCTGAGACAAAATATCCTGATTGTTTTTCTCTAGCATGCAGACTCTTTCTCTAGCACAGAAAATTTAGGGAAATCTGAGCATTCAGTATTCTCAATTCTGCTGCACATTTTAGTAATTGTATCTAATTTATCTCTGCAAACTTTGTGTTTCAAGCTGGCTTCCACCATTCTTGAACCCCATTATCCTTGATTCTTGGGAGCCCAGTCTCATAGCATCATCTTCTACTCCTAATCTCAACCTCCGGATGTTAACTACAACTAATTCTCCAAGAAGCTAGTATAGTTCTCACTTGATTCTTGGGAGCCCAGTCTCATAGCATCATCTTCTACTCCTAATCTCAACCTCCGGATGTTAACTACAACTAATTCTCCAAGAAGCTAGTATAGT
Source organism: Aethalodelphis obliquidens (assembly GCF_003676395.1). NCBI lineage: Eukaryota > Metazoa > Chordata > Mammalia > Artiodactyla > Delphinidae > Aethalodelphis > Aethalodelphis obliquidens. Next base: position 26,617,394 of record NW_020837945.1, on the reverse strand, counting down.
TCTCACTAGTACATTTCTTATTGTCTAAGCAAAGAGAACATCCTCTGGGACCTCCTGGGAAACAGCCAGTAGATAGGTTCTCTGGTCTCACATAATGAAACCGTTCAAACATTCCCATTTTCCTGAGCTTTCTGGCCCCTTCTTATTACTATGTCAAAGTTGTCCCAGTATTTCCATTTTATCATTGAAGATCATTGTTATGTCCAATGTATAAGAAGCCATTCTGAGGTATATTTAAGCAGATTAAATACAATGAGTATTAAACAATTCATTAAAACAGATTAAAGCAATGAGTTCTTCCCTACCCAGGCTTATAACTTAGGATGAATTCTAACATCCTCAAGATCCCACACATTTTCCTCTGGTTCCTGATGGCATATGTTAGCCAAATCTTAAGATTTCTTTAGTTTGTGAGCTCTTTTCTCCCATAGCAAGAACTTTATTTTCTAGCTATTTTCTCTTATCATGATGGGGACTGGCAAGGGCAGAAGTTGCAGACTTTACAAAATATCAAGTTTTGAGATGCTTGTTTTTCTTGAGGCTTTTACAGGTTCTCCAATCAAGAGTAGTCTTTTTTCCCCTCTAGTATGCAGATTATTTGCTGGCACAGAGAACTAAGGGCAACCTGGCTGTTCAACAGTGCCAAGTTTGCCAGTCCTGTCTTCTTCCCATGATTCTAGCTCACCATCCCTTCTTATCAAGGCCTTGTCTCTGACACCAGGCAACCATTAAGGCTATGCATTCTTTATTGCTCTGCTATACTTACAATTAGATGCTGGGCCTAATTTTTCAGAAAAATGTTCCCTGCAAATACAGGTGAAAATGTCCTTAGAAGCTGCCATATAGCAACTCTGGTTTTGACAGTATGCCTAGAGTTGATCATTAACTAAAATGAACTAGTCATTTTCTTTTTCAGTGCATCCAAAGTAGTTTACAGTAACCAGACAGCTCCACAATCCTTAAACTGTCCCTTGTCCCCTTCCATTCAAGTGCAATAGTTTCTGCATAACCCAATACTTTCTCTTCTCCCTATACTTTCATTTAAATCCATCCCAGGTGTGTGATTGTGATGGTTAATTTTATGTGTCAACTTGACTAGGTAATGATGCCCAGATATGTAGCCAAACATTATTTTAGATGTTTCTGTGAGGATGCTTTTGGATGAGATTAACATTTAAATTTGTGGGCCCTGAGTAAAGCCAGTTGCCCTCCATAATGTGGTTGGACTTCATCAAATCAGAGCACAGACTGACCTTCCTCAAGTAAAAAAGAAATTCTGCCAGAAGTCTTTGGACTTAACTGTAACATTGAATCTTCCTAGCCTGCCAAACTTCGGGCATAAATTGTAGCAACAGTTCTTCCTGGGTCTTCAGTCTGCCAGTCCACCCTACATATTTGGAATTGCCACTCTCAATGATGTGAGCAAGATTGAAGAATACGAAGTCCTGGGTCCTAGTCTCCACCCCCAACAGAAATTATATATGAATGAGGGTGAGAGAGAGAATTTGTGAGAATTATGGAACTCAGGGGAAATATTACAACACACCAGTGGAGCAAAAATAAATGAGAAAAACTGCATCAAAATGGGTAAGAAGAGTACTTTATCCATATCACTTATCCCTCAATCTACCACAGCACAGTGCCGAAAAGGAGCCCCTGGGACCACAGTTTCTGCTATAGGTGAAAGAGAGACCAAGGTAGACATCCAACTTCCTCAGCATTTGACACTGCCTTAGTGGCTCACTTATATATAAATTCATGCAGAACACTAGGGGATTTGTCATGGCTAGCTTGCCTGAGGGGAGCTAGGAACAAATAAAAGGATCAGAACTTTCAGCTGCCAGCAAGTGTGAATCTTGGCACCAGCCCACTGACCTCCACCAGTGGCTTTGCCAGCGCTGCCAAACTGAAGTCCCTCCAAGTCCTTGCCAGCTTTACCCAACCAGAGAGCCTCCCCTGGCTCTGCAGATGCCAAAAGGCCAAGAACTCCCAGAGCCACCCCACCCAGTGATGGAGGCTATCAGTAGCCTGTGTCCCACAAGGGAGCCCTGTCAGCAGCCTTGCAACTAAGTGGACCCCTTACTAGGCATACCCAACCACAGAGTCCTGTCAGGAGCCCTTTCAGGAACCTCAGGATCACATAGCCCTGCCTACTGGCTCTGCCCAACCGTGGAGCACCATCAGGAGCCTGATCTCACCACAGAGCCTTGCCAGCAGCTTCATCTGACAAAGGAATCCCATCAGTAGCCTTGCCCAACCTTGGAATCCCACCAACATAACTGCAGACCCCTGTCTACTGGTTTTGCCCAACTGGCAAGGCTCCATCAGTAGACTCACCTCACTATGGATCCCTGCCAGTGGCTTGCCTGACTGTGGAGCCTCACTAGCCAGCCCCACCTGACTATGGAGCCCTAGCTGCAGGCTCTGACCAACTGTGGAACACTGACAGTGGGTTCCATCTGACCATTAACCCTAGTAACAAGTCCCTCACAACCTTAGAATCTGATCAGCAGGCCCCATTCACTGACCATAGCCCCCAGTAATAGGTTCCACCCAATTATGGAGACTGCCAGCTAACTCATTCAGAATCCTAGGCCAGGTGATAGGTGAGTGCCTTCTGCTGCCAAAGCCAGCCTGTAAAGTCCAATGCAAGGAAACCAATGCAAGGATACAAGGGTCAGGAAGAAGCAGAGAAACATGACATCACCAAAGGAAACTAATAAAGCTCCAGTAACTGACCCTGAAGAAATGGAGATCCATAAACTACTTGATATCAAAATAGTCATTTTAAGGAAGTCCAGTGAACTTCAAGAAAACACAGATAAACAATTAGAAATCAGGAAAACAATGCATGAACAAAATGAGAAGTTCAACAGAGAAATAGAAACCATAAAAAAGACTGAACAGAAATCTTAGAACTGAAGAATACGATGACTAAACTGAAAATGTCAATATATAACTTCAGCAGCAGACTCTATCAAGTAGAAGAAATAATTAGTGAATTCAAAGATGTCATTTGAAATTATCCAGTCAGGGAAGCAAAAAGAAAGAAAAACAAAAAAGAGTGAAGATAGCCTATGAGACTAATGAGACACCTTCAAGAGAAACAATACACACATTATGGGAGACCCAGAAGGAGAAGAGAAGGAAAGAGAGGGCAGAAAGATTATTCAAAGCAATAATGGCTAAAAACTTCCCAAATCTGCAGAGGGAAATGTACATCCAGATTTATGAAGCCCCAAAGTTTCTAAATAGGTTGAACCTGAAGAAGTCTATACAAAAACCACATTGTAATTAAGTTATCAGAACTCAAAGAACCTAGGGACAGGACAGGAATAAAGACGCAGATGCAGAGAATCAACTTGAGGGCATGGGGAGGGGGAAGGGTAAGCTGAGATGAAGTGAGAGAGTGCCATTGACATGTATACACTACCAAATGTAAAATAGATAGCTAGTGGGAAGTCACATAGCACAGGGAGATCAGCTCAGTGCTTTGTGACCACCTAGAGGGGTGGGATAGGGAAGGTGGGTGGGAGATGCAAGAGGGAGGAGATATGGGGATATATGTATACGTATAGCTGATTCACTTTGTTATACAGCAGCAACTAACACAACAATGCAAAGCAATTATATCTCAATAAAGATGTTTAAAAAAAGTCAAAGATAAAGAGAAAATCCTAAAAACAGCAAGAGAAAAGTGATTTATTAAATTCAAGGGAACCCCATGAGACCATTAGCAGATTTTTCAGGAGAAATTTTGCAGACAAGGCAAGAGTGGGTTGATACATTCAAAGTACTGATTTGAAGGGAAAAAAAAACACAACTGCCAACCAAGAGTACTGTACCCAGCAAAACTGTCCTTCAGAATTAGGGAAGAGATAAAGATCTTCCCAGGTAAACAAAACCTGAGGAAATTCATAACCACTAGACCTGCCTTACAAGAAGTGGATTCGCAAGCCTCCATAATTGTGAGACCAATTCCTCAGCATAAATCTATGCATACACACATCCTATTTGTCGTTTCTCTGGAGAATCCTGACTAAAATAGGTGAGACTCAGTATTTTTATGCTACAACAGGACTGGAGAGATCTTCATTTTCTTAAGATCAGGGACAGGATTACTATTCCTTTTTTAACAGCAAATGATCCTGTTCCAAATTCCCATACAGAGTGTGTGCTATTATTCCTAGAATTAGTTGTCTTAGCATGGGTTCTCCACAAATCACAGCCTGGGGCAGGGTTGTGAGTGCATGTAATTTATTTGTTAAGTAAGGTCAGGAAGTAGGAGTTAGTCATAGGGGTTGTGAAGGAGGAGAGTAGGAAAAGCTAATACAAGGATGAACAATGAATTTGGCTACCACTTCAGGCAACTAGTGTCCTTTCCTGCCAGATCACCTAGCAATTTTTATGAAATGAGTCAGTTAGGTATTGACTCCCAGCTACTGTTGGCTCATAGTGGCCCTATGGGCTTGGAGTCCCCACACATCTGTGTTCCACACATGAGTGCTGAGTAGGTTCTCTGTAGCATCAGTAAGCCTTGGCACAGGAAACAAGTTAGCATAGGGCCAAGATGAGATGCTCTCAGATTACATCTGCATGAGGCTAGTGGAAACCTGCACAGAACTGACTGCCAGAGCAGAGGCTGGAAAATGTGGGGGATGAGATGTTTTGAAGCGTTATACAAGAGGATTCTCTACACAGATTGTAAGCCTCCAGAGACCTAAAAGAGAATCAACTAAAAATGTCTGAAAATGGGAAGTTGGACTGAGAGGTATGATAGGAATAAGAAGGAAGATATTTAATTTTCATTTTATTTCCTTTTGAATAATATGATTATTTTTCATCACAGGAATATGTTACTTTTTAAGTTAAATAGTAATAACAAACTGGCAAATAAAATATGATTCACTTTTTATCATTCTTTCAAAGTTTCTCACTTACTTTGGATATAAAAATCTAAACTCTGCATTCAGAATCTGAATTGATGTTTCTCTCCAACCTCATTGTTTTCCCATCCCTTCTTCACACCTTACATACTTCACATGTAATACTTGGCATTTTTCAACTGTGCCATGCTATCTCTTATTTTCATACTTTACACATGTGATTTAACCTCAGTAGAATGTCTTTGTCATCATTACATTTAGATGATGATAACAGTAATAATAACAGTAACAATAATAATAAAATTAAGGATATGGTTTATTTTTAACATGCCAGGCCAGGCACATTTTTAAAATGTAATTCCTGCATGTTTTTCCAGTTACATTCCAGACAAAGCTTCTTCAAAGCCTCATTTCCAAATTAACCTAGATTTGATAACTTCTTCTGAGACCCCATAAAATCCTTTGCATACCTCTCTCAGAAAAATATATTTATTCCACTTTTTGTAATTAGTTCTTCTCTATTTCTCTCATTAGTTTGTGAATACTGATATCCTTTAGAATAGAGATGTGTGATCTTGATTTGTCTTGCACATAGCACAATGTTAACATTGAAAACTGCATACTTTAGCAATGTCAGCTTATAATTGTAATTATAGTTTATAGCCACCTTGATACTAAATTACTTTACTTTTCAGGGTATGTAGAGATTTAATTATTTTCTTTTCCTCCTTATCTCTGTATAGATGGGTCCTTTAATTCAATAACTATGTAATTACAGTTTCCTTAATACTTATATAAACTTATTTTAACCAATATTTTTATTCCACTTATTTATGCATTGTTGTAGAAGTCTTCTTTGCAATTTCTCTTACGTTGACTTTCAGAATTCTCTTCCCTGACATTCCTAATTATGTTTGATAACAATATATTAGAACTTTGATTATATCTGCATAATACCTAAAATGCATTCACTTTAGAATATTATTTTATAAGTATGTTAAGTATTGACTCAAAGAACAGAACAGAAATTTCAATAAAGATTGCACTATCCCAGTGGGAATAAATCTCTACTTTATAACCTAGAGCTATCTGAGTCAAAGTAATTTTCTATATATATCCCTTTATAAGTAATTACAATATTTTTATACTGTTCTACAAATATTAGAGGAAACACTTGAACTCTGATGACTTAACATTACTATAGGAATGAAACAAAAGAAAATGGAATCATATCAGCAGCTCTATTTAAACCCCATTCAAAGAAGTTTGGGTCATGTCTCAAACTGTGTCTGAAAGTAGATATTTATAAATTGCTTTGAATTATATAACACCTTTCTTCTCCCAAGGAGCTTATTCTGATAGTATTTATACTGTGGCATTTCAAATAATTGATTTGTTTCAGTGTGCATGTCCAGAGGCCCCAAGGACATGGCCATGTTTTTCACAGACCTAATAAGTAAAATTAAATTGAGGTAAAAACCAATGAAGGTAAGCTAATGCAATCTAGAGCAGGGAACGAAGACTCAGTATGTTGTATGTCATTCATCTCATGAACTAGTTTTCTGTGTGCTACAAAAATATTGAAGATATATAAGTTATTGAATTTTCTATTTCCATCCCTGGTCCTGTGCTGACTCAGTAACTGACAATGGGCAAGAAGTCACTTCACTTTTTGCAGCTGCAGTACATTGACTTGGTAGAAAATATGTTCTTGGTCAGTTGTGTTTTAACAGCATTACCTGCCAGACATGATAGTGGCTGATGAGATCATATTATGAATAAATTTAACTTCCTTAGATGGTGAGAAGTAGCAAATAATAACTCATATCTTCTTTAGTGGAGAAAAGAGACCTCCTGCCACAGCTCCACTGCAGGCAGGCCCACCCTAACATTACCTGACCAATGAAAATTCCTTAGATTCTCTAATAAACCTTTGTCTCAAGAGAATCTTACAATATTGCCTGAGTCGAGGCACCAATGATCAAAGATCTTATCTAACATAAAAGATTTTGGAAGAGAAAGTGGTGTTAAAACTTCTAGTTCTCAGTAAGTACATTTAATAAGACATTGACACTGTCCCTAGAATTTACAGCTTAGCTATTTTCTATTCTCTGCCTGAATGTAACTCTAAAATATGGCTGAATTTAGCAAAATTAGGATTGTATGAAACACTGTAACCTAAAAAAAAAGACAAGCACATTTTTAAGTCACATTTTTGTTGTTTCAGCCTGAATCTAGAGTTTATTTTTACCCTCAACAAAGTATTTGTTTTGTTTAATTTTAAGTAGATTTCAAAAGTTCATACATTTCCTAGGAGTATATGTCTCAGCATTATTATATGCTCAAGCTGTCAATGTCAGAATTAGAAAAGAAATGAGCAAAGGAGTATGATGTGCATAGGCACATTTATTTTGTACCAAGTTAATGGTGACTAAATCCCACTTGAAATGGAATGCAACTGAAATATTAACATAAAACACTATCTTCTACTTTTGGTAAAATATTAGCATGAATAAAAAGCAACATAATTTAATAAAAGATTTTTTTAACATAGTCTGTTTTCTAAAGACTATTAGAAGACACAAAGAAGGACACTACATAATGGTCAAGAGATCAATCCAAGAAGAATATATAACAATTGTAAATATTTATGCACCCAACATAGGAGCACTTCAATACATAAGTCAGATGCTAACAGCCATAAAAGGGAAAATCGACAGTAACACAATCATAGTAGGGAACTTTAACACCCTGCTTTCACAAATGGACAGATCATCCAAAATAAAAATAAATAAGGAAACACAAGCTTTAAATGATACATTAAACAAGATGGACTTCCTTGATATTTATAGGACAATCCACGCAAAAACTACAGAATACAATTTCTTCTCAAGTGCTCATGGAACATTCTCCAGAACAGATCATATCTTGGGTCACAAATCAAGCCTTGGTAAATTTAAGAAACTTGAAATTGCATCAAGTATCTTTTCTGACCACAACACTATGAGACCAGATATCAATTACAGGAAAAAAACCTGTAAAAAATACAAACATATGGAGGCTAAACAATACACAACTAAATAACCAAGAGATCACTGAAGAAATCAAAGAAGAAAGCAAAAAATACCTGGAAACAAACGACAATGAAAACACAACTACCCAAAACCTATGAGATGCAGCAAAAGCAATTCGAAGAGGAAAGGTTATAGCAATACAATCCTACCTCAAGAAACAGGAAATATCTCAAATAAACAACATAGCCTTACACCTAAAGCATTTAGAGAAAGAAGAACAAAAAAACCCCAAAGTTAGCAGAAGGAAAGAAATCATAAAGATCAGATGAGAACTAAATGAAAAAGAAATGAAGGAAATAATAGCAAAGATCAATAAAACTAAAACCTGCTTCTTTGAGAAGATAACAAAATTGATAAACCATTAACCATACTCATCAAGAAAAAAAAAAAAACTCAAATCAATAGAATTAGAAATGAAAAAGGAGAAGTAACAACTAACCCTGCAGAAATACAAAGGATCATGAGAGATTACTACAAGCAACTATGTGCCAATAAAATGAACAACGTGGAAGAAATGGGCACATTCTTAGAAAAGCACAACCGTACGAGACTGAACCAGGAAGAAATAGAAATAATAAACAGACCAATCACAAGCACTGTATCGAAACTGTTATTAAAAATCTTCCAACAAACAAAAGCCCAGGACCAGATGGCTTCACAGGCGAATTCTATCAAACATTTAGAGAAGAGCCAACAGCTATCCTTCTCAAACTCATCCAAAATAAAACAGAGAGAAGAACACTCTGAAACTCATTCTATGAGGCCACCATCACCCTGATACCAAAGCCAGACAAAGATACTACAAAAAAAGAAAATTACAGACGAATATCACTGATGAATATACATGAAAAAATCCTCAACAAAATACTAGCACTGGATCCAACAAAATATTAAAAGGATCAAACACCATGATCAAGTGGGATTTACCCCAGGGATGCAAGAATTCTTCAAAATATGCAAATCAATCAGTGCGATACACCATATTAAAAAATTGAAGAAGAAAAACCATATGATCATCTCAATAGATGCAGAAAAAGATTTTGACAAAATTCAACACCAATTTATGATAAAAACCCTCCAGAAAGTAGGCATAAAGAGAACTTACCTCAACATAATAAAAGCCATATATGACAAACCCACAGCCAACATCGTTCTCAATGGTGAAAAACTGAAACTATTTCCACTAAGATAGGAACAAGACAAGGTTGCCCACTCTCACCACTATTATTCAACATAGTTTTGGAAGTTTTAGTCACAGCAATCAGAGAAGAAAAAGAAAGAAGAGGAATCCAAATTGGAAAAGAAGTGAAATTGTCAATGTTTACAGTAGACATGATACTATACATAGAGAATCCTGAAGATGCTACCAGAAAACTACTAGAGCTAATCAATGAATTTGGTAAAGTAGCAGGATACAAAATTAATGCACAGAAATCTCTTGCATTCCTATACACTAATGATGAAAAATCTGAAAGACAAATTAAGGACACACTGCCATTTATCACTGCAAAAAAAAGTATAAAATACCTAGGAATAAAACTACCTAAGGAGGTGAAAGACTTGTACTCAGAAAACTATAAAACACTGATGAAAGAAATCAAAGATGACATAAACAGATGCAGAAATATACAATGTTCTTGGATTAGAAGAATCAATATTGTGAAAATGATTATACTACCCAAAGCAATCTACAGAGTCAATGCAAACCCTATCAAACTACCAATGTCATTCTTCACAGATTTAGAACAAAAAATTTTACAATTTGTATGGAAACACAAAAGACCCCGAATAGCCAAATCAATCTTGAGAAAGAAAAACAGAGCTGGAAGAATCAGGCTCCCTGACTTCGAACTATACTACAAAGCTACACTAATCAAGACAGTATGGTACTTGCACAGAAACAAAAATATAGATCAATGGTACAAGATAGAAAGCCCGGAGAAAAACTCATGCACATATGGTCACCTAATTTACCACAAAGGTGGCAAGAACATACAATGGAGGAAAGACAGCCTCATCAATAAGTGGTGCTGTGAAAACTGGACAGCTACATGTAAAAGAATAAAATTAGAACACTCCCTAAGACCATACACAAAAATAAAATCAAAATGGATTAAAGACCTAAATGTAAAACCAAACACTTTAAAACTCTTAGAGGAAAACATAGGAAAAACACTCTTTGACATAAACAACAGCAAGATCTTTTTTGACCCACCTCCTAGAGTAATGGAAATAAAAACAAAAATAAACAAATGGGACCTAAGGAAACTTAAAAGCTTTTGCACAGCAAAGGAAACCATAAACAAGACGAAAAGACAACCCTCAGAATGGGAGAAAATATTTGCAAATGAAGCAACTGGCAAAGGATTAATCTCCAAAGTTTATAAGTAGCTCAATATCAACAAAACAAACAACCAAATCCAAAATTTGGCAGAAGACCTAAACAGACATTTCTCCAAAGAAGATATACAGATTGCCAGCACACATATGAAAGGATGCTCAACATCACTAATCATTAGAGAAATGCAAATCAAAACTACAATGTGGTATCACCTCACACCAATCATAATAGCCATCATCAAAAAATCTACAAACAATAAATGCTGGAGAGGTGTAGAGAAAAGGGAACCCTCTTGAACTGTTGGTGGGAATGTAAACTTGTACAGGCACTATGGAGAACAGTATGGAGGTTCCTTATAAAACTAAAAATAGAACTACCATATGATCCAGCAATCCCACCACTGAGCATATACCCTGAGAAAACCATAATCCAAAATGAATCACGTATCACAGTGTTCATTACAGCTCTATTTACAATAGCCAGGACATGGAAGCAACCTAAGTATCCATCGACAGAAGAATGGATAAAGGAGATGTGGCACATATATACAATGTAATATTACTCAGCCATAAAAAGGAACAAAATTGAGTTATTTGTAGTGAGGTGGATGGACCTAGAGTCTGTCATACAGAGTGAAGTAAGTCAGAAAGAGAAAAACAAATACCATATGCTAACACATACATATGGAATCTAAAAAAAAGAAATGGTTCTGAAGAACCTGGGGGCAAGAGAGGAATAAAGATGCAGACATAGAGAATGGACTTGTAGACACAGGGAGGGGCAAGGGTAAGCTGGGATGAAGTGAAAGAGTGTCATGGACATATATACACTACCAAATGTAAAATAGATAGCTAGTGGGAAGCAGCCCCATAACCCAGGGAGATCAGCTCAGTGCTTTGTGTCCAGATAGAGGGGTGGGATAGGGAAGGTGGGAGGGAGATGCAAGAGGGAGGAGATATGGGGATATACGTATATGCATAGCTGATTCACTTTGTTATACAGCAGAAACTAACATACCATTGGAAAGCAATTATACTCCAATAAAGATGTTAAAAAATAAAAAAAATAAAAATAAAATAAATATACTTTAAAGGGAACAAATAAATTACTATGGATAAGAAGCAGAGACTACATTCAAGGGAAGCATAATTATTCAAATATTTTTATTTAAAGATTTTGTTGGTCTAAATATCAATCATGTTTTAATTAACGTTTCATAAAATTTGTAGCTGTACTTAAAAAAAAAAACATAGTCTATTTTCTATTAAAAGCTTTTTTTTTTTTTTAACATAGTCCATTTTTTTTTCCCATTAATTAACAGTTCTGTGGGACTCTGCCCTGGGCCAGTAGCTAGGCTCTGATCTCACATGTCTAACAAATATCTGCGAGTGGAGGCAATAGATCTAATGTTACCCACCAGTTCGGTTCAGTTCTAACCTCCACTTCTAATTGCTCTGATGTCCTCAGGATCCCATGTGCCAAAATGAGCTTGTTTCACCGCCCCATGTGTCTGAATCAGTTTCCAGAAATAGTTTCTGCACTAAGGTTTTTTGCAAACACATAGGTTTGAAAGGAACTGTGTGTATTAAATTCACTTCTGCAAAGTTTACTGTGTCCAGTTATGAAGATAAAGATTCTGTAAGATTCTTCAGTTTGTTCTGTTAACTGTTTTATTTTCTTTAATAACCTTGGTATTAGTCTTCTACCTTAATAGATATATGTTAATGATATGGATTTTAAGGGGGGACAGTTCTCCTACCTGTGTGTGTTTCTCCTGTGATGTTCAACTGCACAGGTGTAGACACCAAGTATGTCGCAAGTTGGATTTAACCTAGGTTGTCTTCTACAATGGGTAAAATAGAAAAAAAGACTTTAAACGTATTGAAGGTATATACAACAGCATTAAAAATAATTGGTCACTTGATGCTTTCTAAATTTGAACCACTTGAAGCAGATTTCTCATTATGTCTAGGGTAAGAATAGCATTTAAAAAGTGATCTGTTTTTACTTCTGCCTCCAGGAATAAGGAAGTAACAGGTCTAAGATTTACCATACTGCCTTAAGCAACTAAAAAAGCCCAGCAAAATATTTTTTTTAAAAACCAGTGGTTTTCAGATATTGGACAATAGGCAGTACAGCACAATGATCCTTGGAGGGAACGGAAACAAAACAAGGTAAGACCTATGATTGCCCCACCCTGCTGTCTAGGGAAGTTTCCACAATACAGTACAGGGAAAGGGAACTGAAAGAGAATCTGCAGGTATTCCTGAGTTGAAAGACAAGTTCAGAGTCCAGAAAGGTCAAGATGCCACAGATTTGTAGGGCGGAGAGACAGCTACACAAGAGCAAACCTCAGAAGTCTACAGAGAGTTCCCCTTGAGCTTCGGTTATGAGCGTGAGCCTAATTCATACATTCAGAGTGGAGAGCTTCCTACATCATGGGGCACTGGGTAGAGTCCTTAGAAAGGTATTGTTTTAAGCCACACCTAGAGAAGATCAACTTGTTTCCAAGTAACTTACTGCTTCCCTGAATAAAGTCCAAAAAATATTAAAAGAAATGCAAATACTGTAGCACACCACATATAAAATTCACAATGTGACATCAAGTCAGGAAAATACCAGGAGTGGGAAGAAGCAAAAGAAGAATCTCTCAGTACAAACAGATGCAGAAATAACACACATGAAAGAATTAGTAGACAAGAATGTTAAAATAGTCACTACAAATATGCTTTGTATGTCTAGGAAAGTGGATGAAAGTGGACATGATAAGGAGAGACATGGAAATTTTTTTTAATTTTAAAAATCAAAGTCAAATTTCTAGAGATTAATAAAACAGCAAAATACACATTCTTTTGGAATATTTACCAAAATAGAAAATATTTGGGGCCATAAAACAAGTCTCGATGAATATAAAATTTTGAAAATATTAGAAGTATGTTGTCTGACCACAGTTAAATTAAACTAGAAATCAATAACATAAAGTATATGGAAAGTCCATAAATATTTTTAAACAAAACAACATGCTTGTAAATAATTGATGGGTCAAAGAAGAAATCACAAAGGAAATTAGAAAATATATGAAATAAAAATGAAAACACATTATATCAAAATTTGTGGGAGGCAGTTCATAGAGGGATAATTATAGCTTTAAATGCTTATATAAGAAAAAAAAACAGAAAAGGCTGAAATCAACATACTAAACTTTCACAATAAGACATTAGAAAAAGAAGAGTGAATAATATTCAAAGTAAGCAAAATTTTAAAAAGAGCATAAATCAATAAACAAATAAAGTATATATAACTATATATATACAGAGAGAGAGAGAGAAAGGCTGAGAGAGACAGAGATAGAGACAGAGAGATACAGTATACAGACAGAGAAAGAAAGACAGGGAGAGAAACACAAAGAGAAACACAGAGAGAAAATCAATAAAAACAAAAGCAGGTTATTTGAGAAGGTCAATAAAACTGATAAACTTCTAGTCAAAAAAAAGGAAAGAAGATACCTATTGCCAATATAAATGAAAGAAGGAAACTCACTACAGATGCTACAGACATTAAAAGAATATTATGAAAAATTGCATTGCAATTGTTTCAACAACTTAGATGAAATGAACAAACTTCTTAAAACAATAAAACTACTAAAGTTCATTCAAGAAGAAACAGACAACCTGAATAGCCCTATATCTATTTTTTAAATTGAATTTGTACTTAACAACATTCCCATTAATTAAATTCTAGGCATATATAAGACTTCACTGGTGAATTCTACTAAACATTTAAGAAAATCAACGCCAATTAATATTTCTGCTCATTCTGAGACCAGTGTAACTCTGATACTAAAACCAGACAAAGAGATGAAAGAAAGAAAGAAAGAAAGAAAGAAAGAAAGAAAGAAAGAAAGAA
>NW_020837945.1:26592696-26603177 GCF_003676395.1 Aethalodelphis obliquidens | reverse complement strand
AAAGAAAGAAAGAAAGAAAGAAAGAAAGAAAGAAAGAAAGAAAGAAATTAAGAAAGAAAGAAAGAAAAAGGAAGGAAGGAAGGAAGGAAGACAGAAAGAAAGAAAGAAATTAAGAAAGAAAGGAAGAAAGAAAGAAAGAAAGAAAGAAAGAAAGAAAGAAAGAAAGAAAGAGAAAGAAAGAAAGAAAGAAAGAAAGAAAGAAAAGGAAGAAAGGAAGAAAGAAAGGAAGGAAGGAAGGAAGGAAGGAAGGAAGGGAGGAAGGAAGGGAGGGAGGGAGGAAGGAAGGGAGGGAGGAAGGAAGGGAAGAAGGAAAGAAACTACATACCAATGACCCTCATGAACATAGATGAAAAATTCTTAAAACCTGATTTTAGAAAATGGACTTCAACTGTATATAAAAAGGACTATACATCATGGCTAAGTGGGGTTTATCTCAGAAATGAAAGTTTTATTTAGATTTTGAAAGTCAAACAATTCATCATAATACTCAAGACTGAATAGAAACATCATATGTTTCTCAGTAAATGCAGGAAAATGACAAAATTCAATATCCATTTATAATTTTAAAACTCAGTAAACCAAGAATAGAATTTTCAGTAAATTGAATAATTGTCTTCTAATCACTGGAATGTGTGAATATTATCTTATGTGATGAGGACTTTGCAGATATGATGTTTAAATGAGATTATCTTGGATTATCTGGTGGGTCATAAATGCAATCACAAATGTCAATGTAAGAGTAAAGCAGTGTGAAGATTTGGCTACAGAAGAGAGAAAGTTTTGTGATGACCTCGGAGATCTGAAGATGTTATATGACAGGCTTTGGAAATGGAGGAAACAGCTGTGAGCCAAAGAATGCAAGGATTGTAGCTACAGAAGCTGGAAAACACAAGATCATGGATTCTCCCCTAGAGCCTCAGGACACTGATGACACATACCCTGGTTTTGGCCCAGTGTAACTGATTTCAAACTTCTGACCTCCATAACTATAAGAGAATAAATTTGCGTTATGTAAGCCACCATGTTTGTGACAATTTGTTACAGCAGCCAAAGAAACTAATAGAGAAAGGAACTTCTTACACTTGATAAAAAAAAACATCTAAGAAAAATCAACAACTAACATATTTAATGATGAAAGGCTGAATCCTTTTCCCTTAAGATTGCAAACAAGGCAAGAATGCCTACTCTTACCACTTCTATGCAACATTTTATTATAGTCAGTTAAATAAGGAAAGAAAAAAGAAGTAAAAAGTATAGTGATAGAAAAAGAAGTGACACTATTTACAGAAACAGGTGGGTTTAAGTAGAAAACCCTAAAGAATCTAAAAAAAGCTATTATAACTAATGTGTAATGTTTGTAAAAATCACATGACTCAATCTCAATATTAAAAGTTTTAACTATATAGCAAAGAAAAACCCAGAAAATAAAATGGAAAAAAAATACCATTTACAAGAGCAACAAAAATATTAAATTCTCTGGAATAAATTTGACAAATGTAGACTATTTGTATGCTAAATTCTACAGAATATTGTTTACGGAATTAAAACAAATAAATGGAGAGATATAGCATGCTCAAAAATCAGAAGATCCAATGTTGTTAAAATACAAATTCTTCC
Source organism: Aethalodelphis obliquidens (assembly GCF_003676395.1). Classification (NCBI taxonomy): domain Eukaryota; kingdom Metazoa; phylum Chordata; class Mammalia; order Artiodactyla; family Delphinidae; genus Aethalodelphis; species Aethalodelphis obliquidens. The sequence continues at coordinate 26,601,560 of NW_020837945.1, read as the reverse complement.
GAGATTGATCTATTGATCAGAATTTTGCAAACTTTTTCTGTAAAGAGCCAAATAGAAAATACTTAAGGCTTTGCAGGCCAAATAATGATGTCTGCTGCATATTATTTGGTTTGTTTTTGTTTTGCTTTGTTTGTTACAACCCTTTAAAAATGTGAAAAAAAATTCTTAGCTTGAGGGCAATAGAAAAACAGACTATAAACTGGATTTGATACATGGGCTATAGTTTGCAAACTCTTGCAATGAACCCTAATGAAAATCCCAACAGGCTGTCAAATGGGAATTTATATGAAAATATAAGAGTCCTAATATAGCTAAAGTTTGAAAAAGAAGAACAAGGTTGAAAAACTTATACTACCTGATTTGGACACTTATTTTCAATCTCCAATAATCAAGTTAGTGTGATAGTAGTATTGTGGTTAGTTGTATGAAACTAGATATACAGATCATTGGAACTGTAAAGGAAGTCCTCAGAAAAGATTTATGTATAAACGGTCAACTGATTTGGATAAGGATGCCAAAGCAATTCCACAGAGAATTGATCATCTTTCTACAAATAGTGCTGAACAATTTGGATTATTCTTTTGGGATAAGAAAGAAAAAAAACATCAGTTCTTATCTCAGGAAAAAAAAATTAGGAGTAAATCTTGGGCTAGGCAAAGATTCCTAAATAGAGCACAAAAGTCATGAACAATAAAAAAATCAATAAAACATTAGATTTCATCAAAACATAAAACATTTGTTCTTTGTTAAGACACTATGAAGAAAATGGAACGACAAGCCACTAACAAGAAAAATATACTTGCAAAACATATATCTGACAAAGAACTTCCATCTAGAACAAGAATTATCGAAACGAGGCCCAAGGGGTAAGTTTGACCTGCCATCTGTTTTTGTAAATAAAATTTTATTGATACATGGTCATGCTTATCCATTTGTGTCTTATATGTGGCTGTTTTCATGATACAAGGCCAGGTTTAATAGTTGCAACAAAAATAATATACCCCATAATGCCTAAAATAGTCACTCTCCGGCCCTTTAAAAAAAAGTTTGCCAATCCCTGATCTCAAATACATAAAGAACTTGTGTGTCATAATAATAAGACAAAGAATCTAATTTTCAAAAATGAGCAAATGATTTGAACAGACATTTCATGAATGCAGATGTATAGATGGCCAATAAACATGAAAAGCTGCTCAACATCGTTAGTTACTAGAGAAATGCAGATTAAAACCACAGCGAGATACCACTCACTATATGACCATGAGAACAGCTAAAATTAAAGACTGTTCATACCAGCCAAGCAAGTGGGGAGGGAGCAAATGGAATCCTCAAGCATTGCTGGTAGAAATGGAAGATGGTGTCATCACTTTTGATAATTTGATAATTTCTTAAATAGGTAAACATGCACCTGCTATACAACTCAGTCATTCTCCTCTTGGGAATGAAATAATAGGTCTATACAAAGAAATCTTCCTGCATGCTCATAGCAGTGTTCTATGTTAGATCCCCAAACTGAAAGTGATACAATTATCTATCAGCAGCTGAATGGATAGACACATTGTGATACATACACTGAATGGAATATTAGTCAGTAATAAAAAGAGTATATGCAACTCAATTATGAAACAAAAAAACAATTTTCAAAAATGAGCAAATGGATGAGTCTCATAATATTTATGCTGAGTGAAAGAAGTTGGATGATAAAAAAAAGTATGTATCATATTGTATGATATTTTATATAAAATTCTAGAAAATGGAAAATAATATAAAAAGACAGAAAGTGGATTAGTGGATACATGGGAGGGGGAGGGTGAATAAGGGGAAGATTACAAAGCAGGATAAAGAACTTTTGGGCTATTTTTTTTTTTAATTTTTATTGGGGTATAGCTGATTTACAATTTTGTGTTAGTTTCAGGTGTACAGCAAAGTGAATCAGTTATACATATACATATATCCACTCTTTTTTAGATTCTTTTCCCAAGTAGGCCATTACAAAGTACTGAGTAGAGTTCCCTGTGCTATACAGTAGGCACCTTATTAGTTATCTGTTTTATACATAGTAGTGTGTATATGTCAATCCCAATTTATCTCCCCCACCGTTACCCACTGGTAACCATAAGTTTGTTTTCTACATCTGTAACTCTATTTCTGTTTTGTACATAAATTCATTTGTATGATTTTTTTTAGATCCCACATATAAGTGATACCATATGATATTTGTCTTTCTCTGTCTGACTTACTTCACTCAGTATGACAATCTGTACGTCCATCCATGTTGCTGCAAATGACATTAATTAGTTCTTTTTTATGGCTGAGTAATATTCCATTGTATATATATACCACATGTTCTTTATCCATTCCTCTGTTGATAGACATTTAGGTTGTTTCCATGTCCTGGCTATTGTAAATAGTGCTGCAATGAACATCGGGGTGCATGTATTTTTTGAAATATGGTTTTCTCCAGATATATGCCCAGGAGTGGGATTGCAGGATCATATGGTAGCTCTATTTTTATTTTCTTAAGGAACCTCCATTATGTTCACCATAGTGGCTGTATCAGTTTACATTCCCACCAACAGTGTAGGAGGGTTCCCTTTTCTCCACACCCTCTCCAGCATGTATTGTTTGTAGATTTTTTGATGATGGCCATGCTGACCTGTGTGAGGTGATACTTCACTGTAGTTCTGATTTGCATTTCTCTAGTAATTAGTGATGTTGAGCATTTTTCAAGTGCTTTTTAGCTATCTGTATGTCTTCTTTGGAGAAATGTCTATTTAGATCTTCTGCCCATTTTTTGATTGGGTTGTTTGTTTTTTTGATATTAGCTTCATGAGTTTTTTTTTTTAATGAAAATGTTTGTTAGCTTGACTGTTGTAATGGTTCCATGGTTGTATACATATGTCAAAACTCATCAAATTTTATACTTTAAAAAGATACTTTGTTGTACATCAATTTCATCTCAAAGCTATACAAAAAGGGAAACTTTACTTGAATAATATTTCCATAGCCACAATTTCTCCAACATAGATATCATTCCAGGAGTGTTATTTGTAAGCGAAAAATAATTCTAGTGACATTCTGTCTAGCTACTAATATTGTCTGAGAAGCAGCAGCCTTGGCCTTGACTAACAGGTTGTCGGAAACACTGAATCCTTTCACTAGCTCAGCCACCGCCCCAGAGATTTTGATCAAAATATAAATTTTGGAAGGGTTTCCAGGTGACTTACATGCACATTAAAGTCTGAGAAACACTGTTCAAGAGACAACAGCTTTGGCTCAAATGAAAAGTAAAAATCAGTACAAATACCTCTCATTAGAGATGTCATTTAAAAGGTTCATTTACCATGCCCTGGATTACTAGATAATTCTAAAGTACTCTTTGAGTCTGATTCCACAGTCCCATGTTATTGCCTATTTTTTTTTTACCGGGACTGCCACCACTTTTCACCAATGTATTTTCCTGTAATATTCCCCTCTCATTGTAATCTTTCCATACTTAAGCATAAATGCTCATATTCTCATAGGGAGCACTAAGTATTTTTAATTGCTTTAAAATCATATTGGGAAAAAAAAAATCATATTGGGATCTCTTGCCTCCATTCTTATCCAGGATTTCTGTGTATTGTGGTAAAATGGGACAAAGGGTGGTTTCAGAGGGTTAGCATCTGAGTCAAAATCTCTAAAATTCACTCCAGAAATTATTGACAGAAATAAATGAAAAAACTCAACCCTGTAAACAAATATCCACTTAATTCTTTTTTTTAAAAACTTTTAGTAAAATGAGTAAAACTCCAAGAAATGAGATAGAAATAAAGATTTGAAAAGAAACTCATAATAGAAAGCAAGTGCATTAAGAAAAGACCACACACCAGGGAAAATAATACCTTACTTTATACAACTTTTTATAAATTTTACTGTTCTTTCACACTCATTATTTCATTTAATCTTTTCTAAAAATGTATGGATAAGAAGTCAAATGTTATCATCTCCATTTTTCAAATAGTTATGTCATTTGTCCAGCCTCACTCAGCTGGGGATTCAAATCCAGTTGTTTCAACTTCAAGCCTGGTGCTCCCTCTACCATCCCACATCACACATATGAAATGTTCTTGCATGATCTCTTGCAAGCTTCACATACAAGCAGTTCAATTAAAGACTAAAACAAATGTCCCGAGGCATTTGCTAGCATGATGAGCTGAAATCTGAAAGAGTTTGATGTTAAAATCAAAATTGCCTTTAAGTTACAGAAGCATATAAACGCATCTATATCTCAAAAACATGTATTGTCTTTTTACCTAAAATGAAACAGCAAACAAGATAAATTTCATTTCGTTAAAAAAATATAACTTCTGGGTAGGAAGATTTCTTTTTTAATCTAGAGAGATTTTTTCCATTAAGTAGTTAATTCTAGTGAGTTCCAGATGTCGTCTTTTAACAGGCACTGTTCTCAGACTTATTTCTACTAACTAAAGAAATCTCCCCTCTTTAGGCAAATTTATTGTATTTCTACTACCTTTTGTCTTGGAGTCAACCATCTTTTGTATCTTTTTTTTTTTTCTTAAATGATGGTTCTCTATCTTATTAAAGGGCTTGACAGAAATAGATAAAGACAACACCTGGAAAAGAACATTTCTACTCCTGGGAGTCATCGAATTTCAAATTTAAACTTGGGGAAGTATCTGAAAAAAGCCCAAACAAGTACAGATCAAGCACAAAGAGAAATGTCCCCCTCCTCCTCCTTCTTGTTTAGTTGGTGGGGAGGAGATTATCTTGTTTTGTTCTGTTTTGTTTTACATTTGGTCAGCTGGCACACTGCACAGTAAGTTGAGTTTTTTTTTCCCCTTTCTCATTTCAGTTGCTTTTAGATGTGTCCTAAATTAGCTCTTCTTTAAGTTGCAGGGAGTTGGCCTCCATTCCCCAAACAGAACAATAGTTCCCCTCGGGTGAGAGTGCCAGCTACATATATTATCGGTCCCGTTCCCAGCAGGAACATTTCAGTGCCTGCTTAGAAAAATTAGTCACATGGATTTTAGATTGGAGAGGGGGTGGCTAGCTTCAGATATCATCTTTAATTTGTGAGAAAATTGAACTGTTTCTTTCTTTTCATGTCTCCCAGTCACCATTTTTGACTTTCATAGATGCTTCACCTTTCTTCATGAGAGTCAAGAATGAGCCCATCTTTGGAATGCTCCAAAAATTAAGGGCACATTTAGCCTGTTAATTCTTCTTAGTTGGCCCAACTCCACTTTAGCTAATTATATTCTGTTCCCAAAAAAAGAAGAGAAAAGAAAAGAAAAAACCTCTTCACATTTGGAGATGAAAAACATTGTTTTTCAACCTTCTCTTCTGAGCTAAAGCTCACCCCTCAAAAGCCCAGCATGGATCCATCTGAAGTTGCCCAAGTACAAATGCCCAGAGTGTGGGAGAATCCCAAAGAAGACAGCCATTCCCAGAGGATAAAGTGGCCATCTTTGTAGCCACCCCAAAATCAGTATACAAAGAAAAATACATGATTATCTGGCTACAGAAGTTGGCACTTTGCTTTGAAAGGCACATTTCTTTACCAATGGATAGTGACGTCATACTTGAGGATCCACACTAAATACCATCCAAGAGAAGCAGGAATTCTCTGGAAAAAGAATGTCTGTTTCTTTTTTGAAAATGAAAAGCATTGCAAAGTAATCCAAATAGTCTACATCCTGTGGTTTCTAACCTCTCGTTTGATGTACTGTATGTGGCAAGCTCCAAATGTGTCTAGCATACTTAAGATACTCATTGAAATATATGCCTCATACCATGATGTTTCTCTTTTGCAACAATGTTTATAACAAGGGCTCTTAACTTTTATTTCAATTGAATGAAACAATGTGACATTTGCCCTTGTTATTTTAGCTTTATTTCAGAAGTTTCTAAAACATTTGTCTCTGCAAGATTTCCTTGATGTTAAGGCACAGGAAAGTGCTTTAGGCTCTGCTGACTCAACATTTACACATTTTTCTTCTAATGAAATATTTGTTTGCTTTAAAACCAAATGATGTAATGTAACTAAAACAATATAGAATTATACTAATTATGGTGTAAGTTGACAGATTTAGATGGAATCATACTTTGTCTGCTCTTGTAGTATATATAGTTATTATCTATCAAGTATTCACATGTAGATAGAAAATTTTCACACCAATTATCAAAACTCCAAACCAACTACTTAAAAATAAAAAAAAAAAAAGTAAATATCAAAAGGCTTACAGGTTTAGCTTGGATAGCACCAGCAGGAAGGGATCTGTGAAAAAATTCATTTTGCCACTCTTTGTGACTAGACAGTTCCCATGATTAAGCATTCTTAAAGGGTACAGCTTAACTTTAAAAGTCATAGGCTAAGGATTTCCCTGGTGGCACAGTCGATAAGAATCTGCCTGCCAGGGCTTCCCTGGTGGCGCAGTGGTTAACAGTCTGCCTGCAGATGCAGGGGACACAGGTTCGTGCCCCAGTCCAGGAAGATCCCACATGCCGCGGAGCGGCTGGGCCCGTGAGCCATGGCCGCTCAGCCTGCGCGTCCGGAGCCTGTGCTCTGCAGCGGGAGAGGCCACAGCAGTGAGAGGCCTGCGTACCGCAAAATAAATAAATAAATAAACAAATAAACAAATAAATAAGAATCTGCCTGCCAGTGCAGGGGACACAGGTTTGATCCCTGGTCCAGGAAGACCCCACATGCCGTGGAGTGACTAAGCCGGTGCACCACAACTACTGAGCCTGTGCTCTAGAGCCTGTGAGCCACAACTACTGAAACCCACGTACCTAGAGCCTGTGCTCTGCAACAAGAGAAGCCACTGCAATGAGAAGCCCACGCACCACAACAAAGACCCAACACAGCCAAAAATAAATACAATTAAAAAAAAAATTCATAGGCTAAAAATAGGTTCATGGGAGGTTTGTGATTGCTGTCACTTTTATATGTTCTAATACAAGTTTTGTATAGATGTAAAATTGCACTTATATCTGTCTCATAAATAACTTTAAGAGAAAGAGATGAACCATAATAGTAGGTGTTTTTCCCCAGATATCAGTGATGATAAGGTCTTAGGGGATATAGTTTTAGGTGAGGAGGAAGAGGGGAGACACTGGGAAACCTTTCAATTTTCAGTTAACATTAAATTTTCTTATACAAAAAAAAGAAAAAAAAAAGACAAGTTACAAAAAAAAATCTTAAGCTCAATGAGAGGGCATAAAAGCAGTAGAATCTATGCCTCAGGAAAAAAAATGAACTAAGTTAGCTGTGTTCATAGAAAGGAATTCAAAATGAATAAATGATGAGCTTATTTCTATTTAAGGATGAAAATTTTAGATACCTTTATTGGAAAATGTGAGTACCTTTGAAAAATACAGCTAATTTTTTTTAAAATACTTAAAGAATATGGACAGAGTAAAAGCCAGGTCTTAAAATATTGAACTTAGATGTCACTCTGATATTTGAAGGAAGTAGAGTTAATAAAAGAAGGAGAATTAATAAAAGGAAGAAACATTTTTCTAAGTATGTAGTAAATTTGTGATATTCCTGACTCCAAGAAATAGAAAATATTCTATGCTCTGGGTGGGTATGAATTATTACATTAAATATACAATGCAAGCAATAGAGTTTAGTAAAATATGTTTGTGAAATTCAGTTGTAGTCCTAAGCCTTTTATATCTGTATTATAAAGATCAGTTACCATGCTCAGCTAAAATACCTTAGTTTTATTCTCAAAGAAAAAATTATTTTAAAAAATAAGATTTACAAAACTACAATGAGGTGTCACCTCACACCAGTCAGAATGGCCATCATCAAAAAATCTACAACCAATAAACGCTAGAGAGGGTGTGGAGAAAAGGAACCCTCTTGCACTGTTGGTAGGAATGTAAAGTGATGCAGCTACTATGGAGAACACTATGGAGGTTCCTTAAAAAACTAAAAATAGCACTACCATACAACCCAGCAATCCCACTACTGGGCATATACCCTGAGAAAACCATAATTCAGAAAGAGTCAAGTACCACAATGTTCATTGCAGCTTTATTTATAATAGCCAGGACATGGAAGCAACCTAAGTGTCCATTGACAGATGAATGGATAAAGAAGATACGGCACATATATACAATGGAATATTACTCAGCCATAAAAAGAAACGAAGTTGAGTTATTTGTAGTGAGGTGGATGGACCTAGAGTCTGTCATACAGAGTGAAGTCAGAAAGAGTAAAACAAATACCATATGGTAACACATATACATGGAATCTAAAAAAAAAAAAATGTTTCTGAAAGATCTAGGGGCAGGACAGGAATAAAGATGTAGATGTAGAGAATGGACTTGAGGATACAGGGAGGGGGAAGCTGGGACAAAGTGAGAGAGTGGCATGGCCATATATACACTACCAAATGTAAAATAGATAGCTCGTGGGAAGCAGCCGCATAGCACAGGGAGATCAGCTCAGTGCTTTGTGATCACCTAGAGGGGTGGGATAGGGAGGGTGGGAGGGAGACACAAGAGGGAGGAGATATGGGGATATATGTATACATATAGCTGATTCACTTTGTCATACAGCAGAAACTAACACAACATTGTAAAGCAATTATACTCCAATAAAGATGTCAAAAAAAATAATAATAAGGTTTAACCTAGGATAGGTTTTTTGTTTGTTTTTTGTGCTTTTTTTTTTTTTTTTTTGAGGATTCTAGTGCCTTTTTCTATAGGACAAAGTTCTTATGATAATGGAAGAGCTGAAGAACCATAGGTGTTGGAATATAAAGAAATTGAAGATACTGCAAAACAGAAATTCCAGAATGCTATATAGACTCCACCGAATTTTTTTTTTTTTTTTTTTTTTTTTTTTT
>NW_020837945.1:26518598-26592596 GCF_003676395.1 Aethalodelphis obliquidens | reverse complement strand
GACTCTCAACCACTGCGCCACCAGGGAAGCCCTCCACTGAATTTTTTATTACTCTCTTTTACCACTAGTCCTTAGGGCACTTTTTGAACTTGGAAGAATCCCATATACTTCACAGATATACTTTCTTTTATAATCTTAGCTACTAATCAAATTATAAAATGTCAAAACTCTCTCAGTAGCCCCCTACATTTTTAAGTTTCTAAGAATACATAAAATGATAGTCAGACTTCTGTTCCTAATATAAAGTGCCAACCTCCCTCTGAGGGACCAGAGTCTATATAAATTGGTTCTTAATATTTTCTGTTATTTTCTCTCTGAATCTCACTGTATATGACAAAATGAATTTCTAGTAAGACTAAATTTACAGAGGATCCTTGGTGACATTCTTAGTTATTTTGACCAAGAAATAGATTTTGTTTTCCTCTCACACTACTAGAAATTTTGACACAAAAGAACCCTGATTTTTGGGGTCAAGAAAAATAAAAACTTCAACATGTATTGTCATAACTGTGAAAGAAGTTGCAGGTTATTTGGTGGTTTTCTTAGCTACATGTGACTCATAAAAATGATGTAATTTTGACAGAAGCAACAACTCAAAGGGTACAAAAGAGAATTTATAATGCCAGTGACCTCTGCTGCTAGATGAGTCTACAAATTTAGGAATTAAAATACCAAATTTCTTTAATAGTATTATAGTCACCCTATTCTTAATTTCACTTACTCGCTCAATTTTAACTGTATCACTTACGTGATTTAACACAATAACAAATGGAATTTAACACAATAACAAATGGAAATTTAACAGTGCCATTTGGGACATACTAAACTATCTTTCATGAGTGATGCAATTATTCTGAAATCTAACTGTACAGTAAATGATATACTTGCATGAATATTGGCTTGAGTATTTTGGCTTCAATTTTAACTTTTGTAATAGCTACGGCAAAATTTTCCTATCTAAAAATCTTAAAATTGAGAATGTCTTCATAAATGTTCAAAAAGTCAGGTATCTGGACACTTCCTGGAAGCAAATGCACCTTCCTCATCTATATGTAGCAGAGTTTGAATATAACAAACTTGTTTAGGTTTTTCTTGATAAAAGATGTGGGTATAATTATTCTAGTTAGGGCTCTATCACTCTACCTGCTTGGCATTTAGCATCCTGGGCCAATCCTCCAATATTTGGAGAATCTATGATGGAACATTTATAAAGCAACCCCTGATGTTCACGTGGGTTGATGTGATTCAATTGTTTCTGGCTTATAAAACTCAAGAGAGATTGTAATGAGGGTAGAAAATCATGGAGAACTCATACATATACAAGGATAGTGAATTGGCAGACCATAAAATTGGTATTTTAGGCAAAGTGATATCTTGGAAGAATGTATAGACAAGAGAGTAAAAGATGTAGTCAAATGACAAGCTCAAGCAGAAAAAAAGATTAAGAAGAAAAAAATGAACAAAAAAATGTAAATAAGAGGAAGGTGCTGGCACTGAGCATCCCAAAAGTAGAGGTAGCCAAAACCTAAGTCAGAGCAGTCAGAAGTACACTAGAAAAATGTGAGAAAGCTGAATTAAATTATGATATAAATTAATTCAGGAATTAGTCACTAATAATTTTCATTACATGTAATTGGTGACATCTTCTGCTCTACATTCCATGGAATAACTCTTTGAAGGAGAAAAGAGAAAGGGAAAACTAACATTTCCTGATGGCATATTATGAGCCTGACAAAGTGCCATATGGACAACATGCAGTCTTGTCCAATTCTCATGGTCATGAAGGGTGAGGATGCTTTGGAAGGTCTGGTGAGGTGGGAGATACACTGTACCCAGATTCATAAGAATGTCAATTCCCCATTAGAAACAAGAAGTGACCTGGATGCTTCTAATATGATGGGTCAGAATGTCCACTTCATTCCTGGAGTAGAATTAGGGAGAGGAGGGGTACCATCTGATAAACCCTACCTTTAGAAGTAAAAGCTGAGAACAGAAGTCTAATACAGACTTCAAGATGGCAGAAAAGAAAATAAGTTGGGATTTCTAGAAGAGGCACAAAAGCTATTAAAAAGTAACATCCCTTAATCTTTCTAATGTTCCCATGGCCTGTTTGATTTGTGATTTTTCATCTACTTTTATAAAATTACTGGCTTTAAAGCAAAAAAGTCCTTATCCTTTCAGTCATAAAATAGATTATTAGTTGGAGAACCCGTGTCTGATTCAATGTTGGTTGAGTAAAGACATTCCCAAAAGCAACGCAACAATACCACCAATCGAAACTTTAGGTTTTGTTTGCTACAATGAGAAAGAAAGGGAAGGAAGGAGGGAGGGAGGGAGAGAGAGAGAGGGAAAGAGAGGCAGAGGAAAGAAGGAAGGAAGGAAGGAAGGAAGGAAGGAAGGAAGGAAGGAAGGAAAGAAGGGAAGGAGGGAGGGAGGGAGGGAGGGGAGGAAAATAGGGCCTAGGACCAGAACCAAAAAGAATGGACCTGGGGTTTAAGACTTTGCCCAAGGCCTGAACAGAACAGTCCCTGAACTTGATAACCCATGAAGCAGACATCACATCACGTATCTTCTGAGGAAATTTAGGATCACAGAAATTTTGTGATCTGCCCAAGCTCACACGTCTAGCAAATGCTGGAGCTGGAATTTAAGCCCAGCTGTGATGGAGGCTTTAATTATGCTCCATCACAATGACTGGCAGATGAAAATTTTAAGCCAATAATAAGGAAATGGAGCCATAAAAAATAAAGAACAATAGGAATATATAGCAAAAAGTTACTTAACATATATTAATACAATCGCTGTAATTGAAAAAGAAAAGTATTACAGAATTTAATGAAATATTACAGCATAAATATTTATCAGTCTAATGAAGTACAATTTGTATAAGAACAAAAGTTTTTTTAAGTGAAACATCTTAATTTAACATGAGAAAGAATGATAAGCATAAAATAAATTAGAAATTCTTTTGAGTAACAAGTTGAGAAGAACTACATTTTATTGTCACTTAGTGGGATCTGTGTTATACCCCTTTTTTTTTTATTGTATTTGAGCCCTACGGGACATAGTCACTGTAGTTTGGGGAATACAAAAGTACAATGAACTAGGGTTCTGATCCTTAGCTTTTATAAGATCTATAATAAATCACTGCAAGGAATGTCTGGACCTAAGTTTTCTAACTTACAACAGTGAGGCACTTGGCCTAGACTAGTGGTTATCATATTTTGTTTTATTATAGAACTCCTTTTTCCAAATAGGTTCTTCAGTTAATTTCAGATAAGTAATGCTGATGAAACTGCAGCTTGACAAATACCAGAAAACAAAGGTTTTATTTTTTTTTCTTTCCTTGAGCTCCTAGATTTATGTTTTAGAGGAGGCTAAGCCTTAAAACATGTGGAAAAATGATACTAAAATGAAATATATCACAGCATTTCACATATTGTATTCCAAAAGTCCTAGTTCTTGGAAGCAGTGTTTTTAAAAGAATTCTCCGGCTAATAATATTGTTGAATGATGAACACTTCGTCTCCCTTTTGGAGAGTTACAATATCTATATCATGTTAAGAAACAAGTGAAATTCTGCAGGAAACAAACTTGCTTAAATTTCTTTATTCACCTGTAACACAAGTGACCTCAAGTCACTTTTTTTTTCTTCACCTGAAGTGAATGTCCCAAAAACCATGCTTTTTAATATCAATTACAAGCTCATGAATACCAAGAACCTTAGTTTAAACATTTTGACCTACTTACAGATTCTGAAATGGCACCTACTGTATAACAGCAAGTCAATGGATATTATTTCCATGAATTCAAAGTTGAATTCCATAAGCATAGAGCTAACTGGGCACAGACCATATTTAAAGTATATTTTAAAAGGGAATACAAAGGAAAGTCAAAGCTCATCATGGAAACGAAATCTGAGACAATGTAGATAAATATCTAAAATGGGGAAAATACCTTGAAAATACCTCTATCTCTCATTTTCTCCTTGGCTTCAAGCTAAGACTTTGTCCTATTGATTCCACTTCTCTCCATTTCTCATCATTTCCCTTAGCCAAAGTCAGGGAAAAATCTGAAGAAAGAGGAAATGCTAGAATCTCAGTATCTGCCCCTCACCTCTATCCTGCTCCTCTCCTAGACCTGGTCATACCCATCTAGGATACTCTGCTCTTGAACATCAGCTCTTATCCCAGCTTCCATAACAAGAGCTTCTCTTTACTCCAAAGCTAGTGCCTTTGGTGAATCTCCAGTGTGACCCAAGTATGGTTTTCCACTGATATGTGGATTGATATTCTTTAAGCCCTTTCTGTACAGAGATTATCTTCCACTAACCATATGCACCTCTAAAATCACTAAGTGAAAGGAGAAAGGTGACATAGGAAAAACTGTTATTGCCTCATTTCTACAATGGCAATTAAACAATGAGAGGGAGAGGTTTTGCTACTTTTAGAAATGGACAATAAAGAAAAAACTAACACTATTTCTTTTAATATTGAACCATGTTGAACAAAAACTTTACTTGTAAGCCATAGACAGTGCTGTGAAGTAGGCAAACCAAAGATGGGGGAGAGGGGGAGCAGAATGTAAGGACAGGATCCAGTAACAAAAAGTGAGTTTTATCCCCAACACTTCAGCTGTTTAAATCCCTAAACTAACCCTGGTGGTACCCACCACCATTAGTTTGGTAAGCTGTCCCCATCCTCTTGTTAAGAGGTAGGAGTGTTGGGGAGACTTCTGTTATTCCATTGTACTGCTGCCAACCCAACCTGAAAATATGTGGTTTTTCAGAGAAACATTTCAGTATGTGGTGTTAAGTTTCATGGCATTCTTGAGGTAGTATTCTACTTTTGATATACAGTGTGATAGGTGAGCTGGCCTTGGGACTGTAACGCCAGCTGTAATATGATTCCCACCCTTTTGGAACACAACCTGTTCATGAAATAGAGATTGCATTTATTTTCAGGAAAGAAAAGTACTGAGGTTTCTCTAATCCAGAATAGTTTAAATATAGGAAATGTTCCAGAGAGGACAGCAATCAAAATGATGAGTGAGTTAGATTGTTTTATTCATGTGGAAATATAAATGAAGCATAAATTACCCAAGAGAAATTTGCTGAGGAAAAAATAATAATAATTTGGGAAAATTGTGTGATGGTCTATAGAATGTGAAAGGCACAGACCTCAAAGCAAGAGAAATAACTTAGTATGATTCAAGGCTTAGTAGTACCCATAATAGAATGTCCACAGAGTAAAGCAGAAACTGCCTCCCCTATTGAAAAAGTAGCAGATCTGAATGTGGTTTAGAAATCTAAACCTGGTAAAGACTTAGGAATAGACTCCAACAGTATGTAATACTCATGTTAAAAGGAGATAAAACCACCTAACTAGGAAACCAATAACTGTTCCTCTGCATTTTCTAGACATATCATTTGACTCATTGAGGTCATATTCTTTCGTAGATACTGGACTCAACCAATTTGTTACCAACTTTTCCCACCATTGGAAAAGGCTGTTGAAAACATTAATGTTTGGTGGCAAGCTACTTGTGCTTTCCTCTGGGCATCTAAAAAATCAGTAGATGCATGACAAAAATTAAAGATCATAATTAACTTATTTCTAATGACAAACAAATTAACAATCTCACATATCCGTAACAGTCTTCAATGCTGTCAGGTAGAAATATAATGTGAGCAATACATGTAGTAATTTAAAATTTCCAAGTAGCTACATTAAAAAAAAAGTTAAAAGAAATAGGTAAAATCCATTTTACTTAACCCAATGTATCCAAAAAATTACAATTTTATCTTGTGACACTAGCCACATTTCAATGCTCAGTAAGCACATGTAGCCAGAATACCATATTGTACAGCTGAGGAGCCAGAGGAAAAGTAGAGAAATAATGCAAAAAAGAAAAATTTGTGTGTGGGTCAATGAAGGAACATTCATTTTGACTCAAGGTAATGAACATAATGATTGTATTGAGCACTCTACAGGAAACTTCACTGAGAAGGGGAAGGAGGATCACAGGCACAATATGTGTGGGGTAGAGTGAGGATATCACCAAAATAAAAATGAACCTCCTTATGTGATTTTGAGATAGGTTAATTTTAGAATAAAATGACTTTCTTTATATTCCCTCTAAGTGATCAATTTAAAATATACCAATACGAGCTTCCCTGGTGGCGCAGTAGTTGACAGTTCGCCTGCCAATGCAGGGGACACGGGTTCGTGCCCCGGTCTGGGAAAATCCCACATGCCGCGGAGCGGCTGCGCCCGTGAGCCATGGCTGCTGAGCCTGCGCGTCCAGAGCCTGTGCTCTGCAACGGGAGAGGCCACAGCAGTGAGAGGCCCGCGTACCGCAAAAAAAAAAAATTAAAAAACTCCACAACATTTCTAGGACAGTTAAAGCTGTAAATTCAAAATACCAGTTGCAGGTGTTCATACAGAAATATACACACAATTTATTTTTTTATTCAATAAAAATTCTTTTAGCATTTACTCTATACTAGAAGCTTTCCTAGGCCCTGGGGATGCAGCAGAAACAAAAATAGGTAATATCTATGCTCGTTAGGAGCAGATATTCTGGGGTAGATACATAAATTCATTTGCCTACCAAAGCTTTGTTAAACTGTTTTTAAAGAACTTCCTTTCTCCATCACAAACTAATATGACCTATAGTTTGCTACCTTAAGGGAATGTACTCAATCTGATTGTCAGATTCAAGAAGTATGGAAACTGTTTTATCTATCATGTACATGCCAGAGTGCCTTATTATTATTTAATGATGGTATTAAACTGAATTAAATTGAATCAAGCTGAAATAAATAAAATTGAAATAAAATTGAAATAAAACAAATAAAATTTAAATAAATCAAATTTAATTGGATGTAATAAAATAGATGTTATTGCATTGCTAAAAAACCTAACTCAAAAACCAGGAATATCTCCATTAAAAATTAATATCATTTTTGGATTGGGTTGTTTGTTTTTGATATTGAGCTATATGAGCTGCTTGTAAATTTTGGAGATTAATCCTTTGTCAGTTGCTTCATTTGCAAATATTTTCTCCCATTCTGAGGGTTGTCTTTTCGTCTTGTTTATGGTTTCCTTTGTTGTGCAAAAGCTTTCAAGTTTCATTAGGTCTCATTTGTTTATTTTTGGTTTTATTTCCATTTCTCTAGGAGGTGGGTCAAAAAGGATCTTGCTGTGATTTATGTCATAGAGTGTTCTGCCTATGTTTTCCTCTAAGAGTTTGATAGTGCCTGGCTTACATTTAGGTCTTTAATCCATTTTGAGTTTATTTTTGTGTATGGTGTTAGGGAGTGTTCTAATTTCATACTTTTACATGTAGCTGTCCAGTTTTCCCAGCACCACTTATTGAAGAGGTTGCCTTTTCTCCACTGTATATTCTTGCCTCCTTTATCAAAGATAAGGTGACCATATGTGCGTGGGTTTATCTCTGGGCTTTCTATCCTGTTCCATTGATCTATATTCCTGTTTTCATTCCAGTACTATACTGTCTTGATTACTGTAGCTTTATAGTATAGTCTGAAGTCAGGGAGCCTGATTCCTCCAGCTCCATTTTTCTTTCTCAAGATTGCTTTGGCTATTCAGGGTCTTTTGTGTTTCCATACAAATTGTGAAATCCAAAAATGAGCAGAAGACCTAAATAGACATTTCTCCAAAGAAGATATACAGATTGCCAACAAACACATGAAACGATGCTCAACATCATTAATCATTAGAGAAATGCAAATCAAAGCTACAATGAGATATCTGGACTTCCCTGGTGGTGTAGTGGTTAAGAGTCCACCTGCCGATACAGGGGACACGGGTTTGTGTCCGACTCTGGGAAGATCCCACATACCACAGAGCAGCTAGGCCCATGAGACATGGCCGTTGAGCCTGCATGTCTGGAGCCTGTGCTCCGCAGCAGGAGAGGCCACAACAGTGAGAGGCCTGCGTACTGCAAAAAAAAAAAAAAAAAAAAAAAATCTACAATGAGATATCA
Source organism: Aethalodelphis obliquidens (assembly GCF_003676395.1). NCBI lineage: Eukaryota > Metazoa > Chordata > Mammalia > Artiodactyla > Delphinidae > Aethalodelphis > Aethalodelphis obliquidens. The sequence goes on along the minus strand of NW_020837945.1, from coordinate 26,584,586 downwards.
TCTCACACTGGTCAGGATGGCCATCATCAAAAAATCTACAAACAGTAAATGCTGGAGAGGGTGTGGAGAAAAGGGAACACTCTTGCACTGTTGGTGGGAATGTAAATTGATACAGCCACCATGGAGGTTCCTTAAAAAACTAAAAATAGAACTACCATACGACCCAGCAATCCCACTACTGGGCATATACCCTGAGAAAACCATAATTCAAAAAGAGTCATGTACCAAAATGTTCATTGCAGCTCTATTTACAATAGCCAGGACATGGGAGCAACCTAAGTGTCCATCAACAGATGAATGGATAAAGAAGATGTGGCGCATATGTACAATGGAATATTACTCGCCATAAAAAGAAACGAAACTGAGTTATTTGTAGTGAGGTGGATGGACCTAGAGTCTGTCATACAGAGTGAAGTAAGTCAGAAAGAGAAAAACAAATACTGTATGCTAACACATATATAAGGAATCTAAAAAAAAAAATAATGGCCATGTAGAACCTAGGTTCAAGATGGGAATAAAGACGCAGACGTACTAGAGAATGGACTTGAGGATACAGGGAGGGGGAAGGGTAAGCTGGGACAAAGTGAGAGAGTGGCATGAACATATATACACTACCAAACGTAAAATAGATAGCTAGTGGGAAGCAGCCGCATAGCACAGGGAGATCAGCTCAGTGTTTTGTGACCACCTAGAGGGGTGGGATAGGGACGGTGGGAGGGAGAGAGACTCAAGAGGGAAGAGATACGGGGACATATGTATATGTATAACTGATTCACTTTGTTATAAAGCAGAAACTAACACACCATTGTAAAGCAATTAAACTCCAATAAAGATGTAAAAAAAAAAAAATTAATACCAAAACCAGATAAAGACATTACAAGAAAGGAAAACTATAGACAAATATCTCTCATGAACAGAGATGCAAAAACCCTCAATACAATATTAGCAAACCAAATTCAGCAATATATAAAGAGAATTACATATCATGATTAAATGGGATTTATTCCAGTTATATAACTGGTATATCAACAAGTGATATTCAATTAATGTAATCAATCATATAAACAGGCTAAAGAAGAAAACTTATAAAAAAAAAAGTATTTGACACACCCTAACGTCCATCCACGATTAAAAAAAAAAAAAGAAAGAAAAAAAACACTTTCAGCAAAACTGGGGATGAAAGGGAAGGAAAATCCTCAGCTTGGTAAGTAGCATCTATAAAAAAAAACCTACAGTTAACATCATACTCAATGGTGAGAAACTAGATGCTTTCTCACTAAGACTGGAAACAAGGCAAGGATATCCTCTCTCATAACACTTATTCAACATTGTACTAAAAGTTCTAGCAAACATAATAAGACAAAAAATGGAACTAAAATGTATACAGTCGCTGAAGTAAGAAATAAAAATTATCTTTTTTAGAGATGACATGATTGTCTATGTGGAAAATCCCAAAGAATCAACAGAAATCTCCTGCAATAAACAAGTGATTATAGCAAAAACCCAGGGTAGAAGGTTAATATACAAAAGTCGATTGCTTTTCTATATACCAACAATGAAAACTTGAAATTTGAAATTTAAAACACAATACCATTTACATTAGCACCAAAAATAATAAAATACTCAGATATATATCTTACAAAATATGTAAAGGATCTATATGAGGAAAACTGTAAAACTCTGATCAAAGAAATTAAGGAATATCTAACTAAATAGATATTTCATGTTCATGGATAGGAAGACTCAATATTGTTAAGACATTAATTCTTCCCAACTTGATCTATAGTTTCAAGGCAATACAGATCAAAATCCCTGAAAGTTACTCTGTGGATATCAATAAATTCCTTCCAAAATTTATATGGGGAGATAAAAGACCCAAAATTGCCAGTGCTATTTACAGATGAAGAACAAGTTAGAGGACTGACACTGCCTGACTTCAAGACTTAAAGTTACCAAGACAGCATAGATTTGGCAAAAGAATAGATACTTAGATAAATGAAACAGAAATGGAAAAAAAAAGATAGTCTTTTGAACAATTGGTACTGGACTAATTGGACATTCGTATGCAAAATAATGAATATAGATATAGAACTTACACCTTTCACAAAAATTCACTACAAGTAGATCTTGAACTAAATGTAAAATGAAAAACTATAAAATTTCTAGAAGATAACAGGAAAAATCTAAGTGACCTTGGTTTGATGATGAGTTTTTAGATACAACATTAAAAGCAAGATTATTATAGAAAAAAATTAATAAGTTGGCCTTATTAAAGTTGAAAACTTTTGCTCTGCAAAAGACATTGTTAAGAAAATTTAAAAATCAGCTTCATGCGTGAGAAAATACTTGCAAAACACATATCTGAAAAAGGACTTGTATCTAAAATATTCAGAGAGGTCTTAAAACTCAACAATAAAAAACAAACAACCCAATAAAAAATGGTAAAAGAATCTGAATATATACTTCATCAAAGAAGATATGCAGATGGCAAATAAGCATATGAGAGGTCCTTATTTTTCACTAGGGAGTTGTAAGTTAAAGCAACGAGGTACCTATTAGAATGACTGAAAATTTTTAAAGGTTGACAAAAAATGCTGACAATGAAATACAGCAACAAGAACTCTTGTTTATTGCTGGTAGGAATGCAAGATGGTACAGCCATTCTGCAAGACACTTTAGTACCTTCTCACAAAGCTAAACATAGCGTTACCATATCATTCAGCCATCATGCTTCTAAGTGTTTAGCCTGACTAGAAAACTTATGTACATAAAATATCTGCCCTTAAAGGTTTATAACTATTTTATTTATTTACCCCAAATTGAAAGCAACCAAGATGTTCTTCAATAAATGAGTAGTAAACTGTAGTACATCCAAGCAATGGAATATCACTTAAGGATAAAAAGAAATGATCTACCATGCTACAAAAAGACATGGAGGAACTTGAAATGCATATTGCAAGTGAAAGAAGATAGACTGGAAAATGCTATAGAGTATATGATTCCAATTATATCACATTCTGGAAAAGACAAAACTAGAGTGACATGAAAGATCCCTAGTTGCCAGGGCTCAGGGTGATGGTGGGAGAAACAAATAGGTGAAGTACAGGGTTCAAATTAAAACATTTTTTAAATTAATAAATCCCACTCTTATGGGGCTCAAAATGACACAGGAGCCAAATAAAAGAGCTCCCAAAGGCCAGAGCTGGAAAAATTGAGGCAATAAAATAAATAAATTAGTATTGGATTATAACTCAAAGGATAAAATAAATATCCATGAGTCCATCTGATATAAATAAATGAATAAATAAATAAACAAGTTCCCATGCAGAAGAATTCCACATAAATTATGTAGATACTCCACCCTAATGGAGGGGAACTTAACTCCCCATCCTTAAGTATGGGCTGCATATAGTGATTTTCTTCCAAGGAGTACAGTATGGAAATAAGGGGGAAAGAGTAGAGAAACCTGATAAACATTACTTCTGCCTGGTGACCCAGGTCAATATCAATGGTCATAAATCATGTAGATTTTATGCGCCCTTGATATGATGTAATAAAAATGACATGCTTTACCTCTGTGAACTTCCTCCCCAAAACCCATAACCCCAGTGTAATCATGAGAAAAACATCCAATTCCAATAGAGGGTCATCCTACAATATATCTAATGAGTACTCCCCAAAACTGTCAAGGTCATCAAAAACAAGGGGAGTCTGAGAAATTACCAAAGCCAAGAGGAGACTAAGGAGACATGACCCTAGAACAGAAAAGGGATAATAAGTAAAAGCTAAGGAAATCTGAATAAACCATGGACTTCAGTTAATAATAATATATCAGTGTTGGTCCATTAATTGTAACAAATAGATGATGCTAATGTAAGATATTAACAATAGGGGAAACCGTGTGTGGGGTTGGGGGGTGGGAGGAGGGTTACGGGAACTGCCTGTACTATCTGCTCAATCTTTCTGTAAACCTAATACTTTTCAAAAAATAGTCTATTAATTAAGATTCTAATATTCTGACTAACCCATTGATGCAAACTTTAATATAAGTAAGATCTATTTTTGGAACCAACATAGCTACTAACCGGACCATGGACCTTAGTGAGGCCCACTAAAATGCAGTGCCAAGAAGATCCATTCTGAAGGAATTTGGCATCTTTACTAATTTATTATGAAAACTACAATACTACAATTCTCTATGAAACCAATTCTAATCAGAATATAGTCTCCTCCATAGTCTTGCAACCAGCACTACCCTAGCCCTTCCTTCCCATTCACAGCTAATCTTGGAAGATTTCTCTGTATTCACTGTCTCTATCTCCTTATTTTCCATTCATTCTTTAATCCACAGTCATCTGTCTTCTGCCCCAATTGCTCTCCCAAGGTCAATAATGCTTTACCTAAACTAGTAGGCATCCACCCATTATCTCATTTTATTTTTTGGAAGTAACTGACACATTATCCATTTCTTTCCTTTTAAAATACTTTCTTCCTTTGTGTTCATCACATTTTCCCTTCCTGGTTTTCTTCCTACCTCTCTTGGATTTTCTTGGGGTGTGTGTGTATGTGTGTGTGTGTCTGTGTGTGTCTTTGTGTGTCTGTGTCTGTGTCTCTGTGTGTCTGTGTTTCATTCCTATTCTGTCCTTAAATATTATTGTCCTTTAAGTTCAGTTAAGCTAATTCTTTTCACTCTACAATTACTTTCTTTGTGTGGTTACCTTTACTTTGAAGGTTTTAGTAACTACTATAGGTTGATATATACCAAATATCAATTTCCTGTCCAGGGCTCTCCTGAGTTGGGGAAAACATTATCCTACTTACACTGGTATCTCCACTTTGAAGTTCCACTCACGTATCAAAGTTAAGAAGTTCTAGACTAATCTATCATCTCCTTTTCCCCCAAACTCCTTATCCTCCTTATAGTCTCTATCTCAGTATACAGTATCATCATTATCTACTCAAGACAATATTGTAGTCATTATAATCAACTTTATCCTCACTTCCAATATTAAATCATTCTTCAATTTTTCTCAACACACCTCCTAAAAATTTCTCAAATTCATCAACATCTATCCATCCTGAGAACCACCGTCCTAGTTCAAGCCTTCATCATTTACCTCAGTTCCTACAATAGGCTCACACCAGTCTCCATATCTCCAGGCTTTTTCCCTCCAATCCATTCCCCACTCTATCTCATCATTCCCTACTTCAAGACATTTTAATGATTGTCTTTTGCTGTTGGTTTGAGGCCCAAATGATTAAATTTTGCTAAAGGGTCCTTCATAATCAGGACCCTGCTTAAGGCGCATCTCCTTTTCTACTTCTTTCCCTACTCCCCTACTTCCACCACACACCTATGTCAATTGCCTCCAGTTCCTCAAACACCTATGCTGCTCACTCTGCCTTCATTATTACTCTACCTAACTCTCATTTTCACTAACCTTAACTTTAGTCTTAGGCCTAAATAGTTCTTCTTTCAAGAATCCTTCTCTGAATACTCAAATCCCTGATAGTAGCCTCTCCTATATATTGATACAGAGCCTTTTACTTTTGCTCTCAAAACCCTTGAGACACACACACACACACACACACACACACACACACTATTTCAAATTTCCTGATAACTTATCTCTACTGCTAATTAAACTCCAAGCTCTAGGAAGGTAATGAGAATGTCTATATTATTGATTACTCTCTTCCCAAGAATATCTAGGACAATGGCTGACACTGAGAAAATGTTTGACGGATGGATGGTTGAAATAACTCAGAAACAACTTGAAATGTGGAAAATCTATTTAAACGTTTATATATATATTTAAAAAAAAACACCTCTCTGGACTGGGTTACGGCTTGCCTAGTGCTTTTGATTCTAATACATTTTCTCAGAAATAGCCTTCATTTCTGTGTGTATGAAAAATTCACAAAGAATACCCACTGTATCCCAGGTTTAAAGTGAGGATTTAAAGTGAGGATTTTCCTATTATTGCTTTAGGTTGCAATAGTCACATTAATTACATAATACCATGTTTGAACTACACATGAATGGACAAGACCAAAATTCCAAGACATCAAAGGACTCAAGTTTGATAATAACAGCTTGGAAGCAATCAGAGAATGGTGAAGGAAAGAACTGTCAGCAACTGAAGGATAACAGTGGGAATTAACCAGTACATATCATGGGGCTATGACTGCAAATTCAATATGGGCTGTATAAATAGCTATAGAAGCCAGAATGAACCCCTGGCTCACGTAGCCTTTAGACTTGACAACTGGACAGTCCAGGAAGACTTCAAAGCTTCAAGGAATAGACCTAGAGTAGATTAGGAAAGTTTGAGTATTAGTAACAGCAAATATATATAGAATAATAGGGGAAAGATCAAAGATGTTCTATCATGCTTATGCACAGGAGAGGATTGAGAAACAAAATATGGGGTGAAAAAATTGGGGAGTCAAAGATCCGTAAGGTATCTTCTCCAAATCAGCTTTTTTCATTCAAAAGCAACAATAGCTAAATCATTTCAAAATGCTTTATTTTTACTTTTTTCTTTTGGTTATACTTAAAAGTAAATAAAAATCCTACGTAAAAACTACTACTAAATATTTTACTTTTAAAATGTATAATTGTACTGTCTTATGTTACAAAGACAAAATGACATTAATGATAAAGTCAATGTTAACACAATTAAAAGTAATAGAGTTTCTTTTGACTTCTACTCTAAAGCCTATTATATTACTCATTATTGGGCTTTTTGTAAATGAAGACTATCAAAGAGGGAATGGTTGTTGATATTTTATCAGTTTTGAAATTCTACCACTAACATTTTCCTTCACTGATGTTATTTCCACCTAGATTATTCACAAAATAGTTGGGTTAGGAAACAACTATATTTTATGTTTATCCCAAATGTTTTAGACATTCTAGGTCTAAAGATCCAAATCACCAAGTTGTTGCAAATCCTCCACTTGATCTTTTCTGTATAGATCTGACCTACCATATGTTCAATATCATTGAAAACCTCTTGAGTCCAGGAGTATGACACCGCTTTTCTTTTTTATCTCCCGTGTGTGGCATAGTAATAAGCAAAGGAAGTTCTCATAAAAAGTGCCCAAAAAGTATTTGTTTGGTAAATGAGTGAACCAGAAGGAAGAGAAATAAGTCCCTTAATCCTTGTCTCACCTTGTGCCAGGTATTATGCCCAGATAAAAAGAATGGATTAGAACATACTTGACCACCTATCTTTACCTATAATAACAAGATACTGAACTGCTAATTTCTGAAAGGTGTGAGATAACTTGGTACATCTTTTTTTTTTTAATTCTTTTCTTGATTTACTTCTAGGAGTTCGACATTTTCTCATTATCTCTCTTTTCCTTCAGCCATTTGTGCATATACTGGTTTTAAACCATAAAGTTGTTACAAACTTTATGGTTTAGAGTTCCCTTTGATGAAGAAGGCTGTACTCAACAGATTAATGATATTAACTTATTTAATAATACCTTATCTTTAAATAAATTATAAGAAATGCAGTTCATTTGTTTATTTTTAGTCCTCGACTCTGTACAGGTTGTTAATACATAGGAAGGAATCAGAGCAAACTCATTTGTGCCTCAGGAACTAGAGTTGAGCTCTTCTCCCAGTGCTGAATATTTATTTGAATTTCCATGCAGAGTCAAGTGCCAATTACATTAAAACAATCTAGACATCTTTAAAATCTAAAGGTAAGTTGGACTCCAACATTTATGGAAATAGTGATTTCACAGAAGTCTGTAGTAACTTGTTCCCTCACTTAGGGTGCTCAGTGAACTAAACAACCAGATGCAAAATTTTATGGGAAAAATTATATTAGGTAGCCATAGGTGGAAACATCTAACTTCTCAGCTGGTTTCTCCTAAATAAAAACAATTAAGTATCATGAAACAAAATCTATAATTAGGTTTATGTCCACCAAAGACTAATTTTAGAAAACAGGACTACTTGTTCATTTAAATTTATAAAAAATGAGAATTTGCTTTAGTGTTTAAGTTTTCTCCTTTAACTCTTCATTCTTTGAATTTGAGTCTTGGGCATTTTTCTACAATTTGTTTAACTGAATATTCTCTGAGGGTAGATTGTGTGTGTGTGTGTGTGTGTGTGTGTGTGTGTGTGTGTGTGTGCTTCTTTGATTTTGTTTTTACTCAATCCAGATACACTTCATCTAACTTCCTCTCCATATTTCCATTTGTTTTGTAAAACTAACTTAAAGCATGTGTATAAAGTTGAATGGAGTTCATTGTGGGAATACATAAGATTTTGGCGAGAAACTTCCCTTGATTTTTATGAAATATTACATCTTTTTAAAAATTTGTAGACAAGTTTTTGAAGCTACTTATTCTTGGTTTATGGATATACTACCCAATTTTCTAAAATAGATTTATCTAGTTAATTATGCTCTGTTTATATCAGTTGTGACATTCACTGTCACTTCATAACATAATTTTTTAAATTTCAGCACATAAGAGGTCCCACATTAGGTACATTTATTCAAATCTGGGTACTGTGACAAGTTTTTATGATATTGCTACAGCCCATACAAAAAACCTTGAGTCCTACACCAGTTTTCCTTAAGGTTTCACATGGTGGTGGCTGCTGCTCCTCATTTAGATGTGAATGTTCAAAACTGTAACTTTTCCTTATGGCAAACTTGATCAAAAATTTTAAAACCATTATTTTAAAGGTTGTATTTTCTCAACAACTTATAAAAATGAATGCCTTGGGTAAAATTTACTACTGATTCATAACGTTTATTTTTAACACATTTTATTTCATGTTTTACATGAGCTTCAGCTAAGGCCTGAAGTCAGTCTCACAAGACTAAAATCAAATGCTGGCAGGGCTGTGCTCTGTTCTGGAGCCTCCAGGGAAGAATCTGTTTCCTATTCACTCAAGGGGTTAAGTGGCTGGCAGAATTCAATTCCCTTGCAGTGTGGATATAAGATCTCTGGGGTTTTTTTACATCTTTATTGGAGTATAATTGCTTTACAATGGTGTGCTAGTTTCTGCTTTATAACAAAGTGAATCCGTTATGCTTACCCTCTGAGGACTGTTATCAGCTTTTAGAGGCTGCCTGCATTCCCTGGGTTTTGGTCCCCTTCCTCTAACTTTAAAAGCCACAGCAGTGAGTCCTCATACTTCAAGTCTCTGCTACCTCTTCTTCCATCATTACATCACTCTAACTGACTCTTCTGCCTCACTTTTCTGACTTTCAGGACCTATATGACTATATTTGGCTCACATAGATAATCTGGGATAATCTCTGTATTTTAAGTTCCATAGCCATAATTTCATCTGCCAAGTCCCTTTGCTGTGTATCATAACATATACAAGCATAAGACTAGAGGGCAAAGATCATAAGAGTTAAAACTTTGCCTCTCTCAATGACATACATTCAAAACCACTTACAGAAGCATTGTGTGCAATAGTAAAAAATTAATGAAAACAACCAAAATGCATACCAAAGGGAACTGATTAAACTTATGGAAACTCATACAATGGAATATTGTTCAGTTGTAAATAAAAAGTGAGGAAGAGCTTTATTTTACCATATGGAATGTTCTCCAAGACTTTTGTTGTTGTTGAATTATAGTTGATGTACAATAGTATATGTTACAAGTGTACAATAAAGTGATTCAGTTTTTAAAGGTTATGCTCCATTTATAGTTATTATAAAATAATAGCTATATTCCCTGTGTTGTACAATATATCCTTCTTTGTAGCTTATTTTATGCATAATAGTTTGTACCCTTAGTCCCCTATGTTTATCCCTATTTTGCTCCTCCCTATTCCCTCTCCCCACTGGTAACCGCTAGTTTGTTCTCTATATCGTGAGTCTCCTTTTTTGTTATACTTACTTGTTTGTTATTATTAAGTGAAAAAAAAGGAGCAGAAGTGTAATATTATATATTATGTTATGGGATTTTTTTTCTATGAAAGAAAACAAAGGAAATAAAGATCATAGTTTTGTTTTTAAAAAAAGGTATTTCAAGTGAAATTAAAAATATATAAAGGGTTTGTAACTTTCATAGATTACAATTTAACTTCAGCAAAATTTTGAAAAGATGGTTAAACAAATCAGTATGAATCTTTTTTTTTTTCATAGTTAAAGGGCTTAAGCAAGAGAGGAAAACGGCTAAAATTAAAGTTAGACATGAAATTGCCTACAAAGAGAGCTGTATATCTTTTGCAGGTTCTAAACAAGTATATCACTTTCTCTTTCAGTTCCTTATGCATGCTATACATGAGTGGTTTGCTGCTGTCTAAGGATGTGGTAATAACTAAGAAAACTGCAGAATATTATTTTAAATTAGATTATCATGTTATTCTTTGGATCAAATCAATATTTTTGAGGTAAGTATATTATAAAGTTGAATTATAGTTTTAAGCCTCAAATGCAAAAAGATAAATTCAAATTCCAGCAAGTGGCATTTTTTGACACCTCCAAAATATATGAGGAATTTTCTACAATCTCTCTCTAAATAAGATTAAGTTTACTTTTGTTCTATTTATGTATGAAAGTATGTATTATATATGTATGTATTTTTGGTAACAACAAATCATGTTTCTTTGTTTATCTCTTATTGTCTTTTTGCCTGTCTCATCAATATTTCAGGCTCAATATATCCAAAGTCAGAAAAATATTTCCCTTTTCTACCCTGCCCCAGGTCCCAAGTTTATCTCTTTTTCTGATGTCTCTATTTCTGTTAATATATCAGTCTTAGTTTACTAGGGCTGCCATAACAAAATATCACAAACTGGATGACTTACACAATAGAAATTCATTTTCTCACAGTTCTGGAAGCTGGACAACTAGGATCAAAGTGCTGGCAGTGTTGCTTCCCTATGAGGCCTTTCTCCTTGGCTTGCAGACGGCCACCCTCCTGCTGCCTTTTCATGTGGTTGTCTCTCTGTGCTCATGCACCCCTGGTCTCTCTCTCTCTATGTCCTAATTTCTTCTTCTTATCTGACACCAATTGGATTGAATTAGGGTCCACCCTAATGGCCTCAGTTTAACTTAATTACCTTTATAAAGGTCCTATCTCCAAATACAGTCACATTCTGAGATACTGGGGACTAGGACCTTGACATATGAATTTTAGAAGAACAAAATTGAGCCCATAACTACCCCAAAATGCTAATCATCCAAAACTCAAATTCTTTCTGACTCCTCTCTCTCTTCCTCTTTCCATTCAAATAGGTTTTGTATAAATCCTTCTGTAACATTTTTCCCTACTCTCCATATCCACTCTGTTGGAAATTTCTTATCTAGACTAGTACTATAGGATGCTAACAAACTCTCCAATACTCTCTTATACATTTACTGCTAGATCTGTCTTTCTAAAACTTAGCAGTAATAATGCTACATCAACTCAACATCCTATGGTGACACCTAAATTACTGCCTAATAATAACTTAGACTGCTTTTTATAGATGACCTTAGATTGCCTTTTAAGGCCTTTCCTGATCTCTTTCCAAAGAAGTCTCCAGTATTATGTCCCTTGACTCTCTGCAGAATCTTTAGTCTTTAAAACAGTGTATTTTATATTGTGGGTTAAAAAACTATTGGTAAGTCATAAAACTAATTTCAACCAGCATTTGAGAAACCAAAGAATAGAATGAAATGAAATGGAATGAAATGGAATGGAATAGATCAGAATAATATTAAAAAGAATATCTAAACATTCATACATGTTATAAAGTTTTAGTTCAGACTTATTTTTCTTTCCCATCAAGCTATTCTTTGAGACTTTATTGAGCTTTTTATTTTATGCCTTTCTTTGAATATTTTCAAGAAGATACTATTACTTCATAGATAATTAGATTGTACAACATATTAATATAAATTACACTGATCTCCCAAGCAGTAATTGTTTTTCATGCACACAAGTACCTGCTTTCTGAAATCTTTCCTCTGACTACTGACTGGAAGGTGGGTTCAGAACCTACAAGTGTGCCACATGACAACTGTGCACAGCAGCATGACAGCAGTGAAAGCATTAAGAACACCATATTTCTCAGCATTATTAGATTTCAAAACCTCTTAAGCACCCATCACTGGGCAATTTTTAACACTGAATGAACCTGAGATATTAGTCATGTACAAGTGTTACTGCAGGTACTTAAAGAGATTTGTGTTGGTTAATCATCAACAGAGCCAAAGTGCTACAAACCAAGGACAAAATGAAGGCCTAGGAATGAAAGCCTCTCTGAATACTAGGAACAGAAGTGAAGTCTGAGAGTTACAGCAAATAGTGGGATGGGAGGCCCTTCTTTAGCGGAATAAGGTAAGAACATAACAAAATCTCAGGTCCAGAGAAAGGAGAGTCATGGAGAACAGGAAGTTATTTCTGGGATGTTTTATTTTTGAAAGGAAAGAAAATTAAAGCAATGCCATATAATTAAAACTAATTTTAAATGATTGTATCTATCCAGTGATGTTGCAAACTAGCCTGTGATTGTTCCAGAAATAAAGTAGATGGAGCTGAGTCATCTCTCCCCTGGCAGTCCTTGTTCTGTCTATATATATAGACATATATATATATATATATAGACATATATATATATATATATATATATATATAAACATCTTTATTGGAGTATAATTGCTTTACAATGGTGTGTTAGTTTCTGCTTTATAACAAAGTGAATCAGCTATACATACACATATATCCCCATATCTCCTTTTGAGTGACACTAAAGAGATTAGCAAGGCAGAGAGAAGTTTGTCTCACACAAATCAAAACATGGGCATATGTTCAAAGACTAATTTTTTCTTTTTAAAAATATATAGAGGGCTTCCCTGGTGGCGCAGTGGTTGGGAATCTGCCTGCCAATGCAGGGGACACGGGTTCGAGCGCTGGTCTGGGAAGATCCCACATGCCGCGGAGCAACTAAGCCCGTGAGCCACAACTACTGAGCCTGCACGTCTGGAGCCTGTGCTCTGCAATGGGAGAGGCGGTGACAGTGTGAGGTCCACGCACCACAATGAAGAGTGGCCCCCGCTCGCCGCAACTGGAGAAAGCCCTCGCACAGAAATGAAGACCCAACACAGCCAAAAATAAATAAATAAATTTATAAAAAATATATAGAAACATTGGATGAGGAATTAAATCTAGTTCAAGTCACACACAGATTGTCATTTGGACTTTGGTGGAATTGAAAGGGTCAGCCAGGCAAGATTTGTGCTGGAAAGACATTACAGAAAAAATATATATGTATTATATTGTGTTCATTATTGTCAACATAATCAAAAGACTCATGCTCAGATATTTATTATTTTTCTCTATTTTAAACATGTCTCTAAGATCTTGCTTTCAATTTCTACTTTGGATCAGTGGTTCTCAAATGCATAAGAATCACCTAGAGAGCTTGACAAAAATGCATGCTTCAAGGCCATACTCAAGAAAATTCTGAAAAAAAGGTCGAGGATGGGACCCTGGAATCTACTTTTTTAAACCTGTTCCCTTGCCCTACATGGATGTTCCTTTCACCAACAAAGAATTTTATATCAAAGATGGTATACAGACCATATTTTCAGAAATATCACAGTAGATGCTGCTTAATTCCATCCCTTATGTACCTTTCTTAGCTATACAACCAACTTAAGATATTTACCAGACATGGGTATACTTCACCCTGACCAGGAAGAATATATGCTACCTAAAGTGTGTGACCTAAAAGGCACCAAAATTTCCACTATGGCTAAGAATAATTCTCTCCCTAGCCAGTCAATTCTCTTATGATTTAGTCTGGTTATTCCCTAGTAAGAATTATTAAAGGGCTATGCCAAAATATTGGATATCTTCAGAAGGTCACAATTTATCTGCCTGTTATCAATTTGGAGCTGTCTTCTAATAGTTATGCAAGAGTGATTCCTTTCTGTATCATTAGTAACTCTCCAAACTATTTGCATCAGAATCACCAGAGAGAATTGTTAAAACTGAAGGTTTTTGGTACCTATTAAGACCTACTCAATCACAAACTCCTGGTCATGACTTAAATATATTTACTTAGGAATGTTTAACAAACCCCTAGACTTTCTTGTGCACCACTACCAATCACTCTCTATGGAAGATTCAGAAGATAAATAAATTGCAATTTCTATTGAGCTATTCTATCTACAACTTTGGAGCTAATACATAGCATTAAGAAAATGGGAAGTGGAATGAAAGGGAATGGGGGAGTGAGGGAAAACAAGTTAAATCTAAGGGAGATTCTGAAAGACAAGCCTAAATGTGAGGAGATTACTTGCAGAAATAGTCTCCTAATTTCACAGCTTTACTATCACACCCAACTGGGATTTTAGTCCTGCTTTCTTGAGGTGAAGGAAGGTATCAGTTTCTGGGAGAACTTTTGCCTCCCATCATACGTCAACACTGGTAATAAAATCTGCGCTGTAGCTGTGGTCATTTGGGATGATTTAGAAAGGACAGAGACAAGTCTGTCCTGTAGAACTTGAAAGATTTGATTCACCTGACCTTGAATATATACCATGATTGTCATGAATTTAAGCAAAAAAATAATCTTAAGCAGAATCTAAAGGAATTAATAAAGCACAGTACAATTTTTGAGAGAGGCAATGAAGGCTGATATTTATGGGCAACATTGGATGGTACGGCCCCACCCATAAGTGATGACGTGCTCCACAGTAAAATAAGTGCTGTGAGGTTATTGCTTCGATACAAACAGGTTCCAAAGAGCCATGACACTGTGAGTAATAACAATATTGCTGACCTTTTCTCATGGTAGGAGAAATAAACTTAGACAAGAGTGATGTACTGACAATAAAAAATAAATAAAGAAAGAAATGGTTCCTAGACCAGAACATAAAGAGGTGCTGCTTGGACCCTATAACAAATCTTCACATGTACATGTACAATAAACAAATAAGTAAGTACCTCTTCCTAACCCTATTATTTCAAGTCATCATTGATAATTGCTATTCTTCATATAGGACCATGAATTTTGTAACATATTTGTAATCAAATTGGTTATATAGACATGTGCCTATAAAAATATTTACCTGAGGGACCCCAAGCCCTAGTGGTGACCTTGGTTCCCAATTCCTTCCAAGTACATGTCTGTCCCTCCGTCTCTGTCTTTCTCTCTGCCTTCTGCTACTTGTCTCTCTACTCTACTCTAAGTTACATCTTGTAACCAGCACTGAGGCTGGAGTGGAGGACTCCATCTATGGTCTTATCTAGTGACTTTACCAAACCTTGATATGTATTTGTGGAGCACAATACATGGAACTCAAGAAATCATGTCCTGATTTTTTTTAAAAAAATAACCATTGTTGAAGTTTGGAAACTTACCATGAGGCAGCAGGATATACATAACTTCCTGATGAAGTTAGTCTTCTCTTTCTGATAAAGCTAATTAATTAATAAGTTTGCTGCCTGGATATTCAAAAGTTGTAACCAGGTGATTGGAATAGAAAGGGCTGAGAGACTATTTTGACATTATTTCAAGTTATTCTTTCATTGGAAAAGTATTGAGGTTGCTTGGAATTGTATATATGCTGGTGATGACTTCTGATTGTAAGATGCTAAAGGCTTCTAAATATTGAAAGTTGAGGGGGATTTTAAGCCATCATAATTTAGCTTTGGAAATAAACTTTGTGGAGAGGAAATTAATCATAATTAACACTGAGATAGCATAGAGAAAGACATCATCAATTCATGCCCTAGAGTGTATTTCTTGAAATCTCGCTTACGATGGTATTTTCTTCTAAGATAGATAAATAGATAGATAAATAGTTTGAGGTTAATAAGTACTCTATTATAGTTTTAATAAATATTTCTATGCATTTTTGTCAAAAATACCTGCTAGGCTGGATAGTTTTTTTTACTTCATCACAATATCCTGCACTTGAGGAATAAAGAACTGCTAAGGTTATTGATTTAGTGAAAGCCATTAATTTGGCAAAGTGCTTTCGAGAAATCAATTAGTGAAGGTCTGACCTTTAGATCCAAACTGTTCTTATCAACCTATAAATAAATAAAAAGCTCCCTTCTGAGTCCCATGCTTTCTCAGACATAAGCCCAGCCTAATTCCACCACCTAAATTTTGCTCTGGCATCCTCTCACATCTCCTGTCTTCGCAATCCTTACCTTTCTGCTCCCACTAAATTCTAATACCTGCCTCTGGTAAGAGTAAAAACAAAGGGTGCTCAGCAGAGACCTAGATAACCAATAAGTCAAGGTCAGTGGTCCCAAAGAAAGCCACTTTATGTTTCTCCTTAGAAGAATAAGGCTGCTGAAAAAAAAAAAAGTAGATTTTACAAAATGGGAAATGGAAAACATATTGCGTGTATTTAAAATGAATGATTTGAATATAAAGAAAATCCCTTTCTCTCTCAGTTCACTCTTTCTCCACCATGAAGGCATGAAACTTTAGAAGGAGTCAAGAGGGCTATAAGACATAAGAAAATTTTCAGCTATTCCAAATCATTATCCATATGTGGATTTTAAAAACCATTACTCCTATGAGATTGCTTTTCATTTATAAGGCTCCATGGGGCATTCTTTGGTCTTATATCCTGTATTCCTCCTTTGTCTGGATGTTATAAAGCAGTACAGAAACTCCATAGTTCATTCTGATGAATACCTTTATTTACTTGGGAATATGATCTTCATCTCAGAAGGACTAGATGTAACATTTGATACAAGGGTCACCACTGCTATACTGCTTACAAATTATGATTTTTAATAGCCTTTCTGCTTTACTCTTTACCACCACCACTCATATATGCCTAGCATGAAAAGATCTGTTCTTCTGACAGGTTGAATATAAAACACTAGAGTTTTTGTTTAAATGAAAATCATTTTCAACGGGGCCTCTCAGTTCAATTAATAAATATGGAAACTTGATGGAAGCTGTTCCTTGTTACTGCTATTATGTTGCTCATCTGGAAATACGGTATTGTCAAATATATTTTAAATTTATCATACCCTATGGTAAAATATTTTAGACGAAAATTTCCTGTCCATCAGAGAGTATGGCCAGTTTTCAAATATGTACTGAGAATAATGTAAGTCAGCAAGATGTGATGGCCACATAGAAGAAAACTATGATCCCTGCTCTGTCCTGTCTAGTAGAACTCTATGAGATGTTATGCTCTCACAAAATAATAATAATAAATTATTATTTTTAAAATTGTAACTAGACTGGTCCGTAGTTTTGCACATTCAAAGGTCTGTAGAAGCCAAGTTGACCAGGAGACTAGAGAGCATGTTCTCCATCCCACTGAGTATCCACTATTGACTCCAGCCAATATTTGTCATGTAGCAATGTGGCCCTTGACTTGCCAATTCTTCTGGGTTTTCCAAAATGTAACATCAGATTTCATATGTGAAATCTATCAATTTAGAAATGTTGGCCAGTAACTCAACTAAAAAAAGAAAACATTCTATGAACTAAACCACAAGCATGTGCAGGCCAGATGTGGCTGGCAAGCCATCAGTCTACAAGCCCTAGTCTAATTAAGTGATTTTAACCTTGCTTATTACCAGCATCACTCAATTATTTGTGGTTTCTGCATTTAACATTCATCCCTCTATCTGTCTGCCTCCCTCTTCCATTTAATTACTGTATGTGATGGGCTCTTCATCATTTTGATTCCCAGAAGATGCCTCCGAACCTATGGAAATGCACTTATCCAAGCTCATGATCATGATGAAAAGACAAGAAATAAGCCCTGATATAAATCCGCTTATACAGAAGGATACAACTTTGTGATGATGAGAAAACATAAATAGACAAGTGATTGAAAGAAAACATACTAAAATGTCTCCAGTGTATACCTCTGGGTAGTGAGAGGATGGGTATATTTTGTTAAATGAATTTCTGTGTTTTGCACAATAAATGTATATTATGTATGTAACTATTGAAAGAGTTTTCAGAGTATACTTCTCCTAGAAGTTAAGGAGTGGGGATGTATGGGAAGAAGGAAATTAGGGGAAATCGTATTTTTTCCAAAAAAGATTGACTGTGGTCATGCCTTTTCAAATACAATTTATCTCACTCATTTTTTAGAGTTATAAATGTTGTAAAAAAAAAAACTAATATTTACCAACAAATAGATGTCCAGTTCAGTTTTTTTAAAAGAGGTCAACCCACCTTGGCCACCTAACCTGTCCCATTCAGGTACCATAAAAGGAAGAAATTGCTCTTAGAGTCTGCACAGCACATCCTGCATGGATCTATCTTTCATGCATGTACCATCTGAATTTTTGAGGCCCCACATATTGCCATGCTTACCTCAAGGACCCGCTTTACTTTTATATGCACAGTTCACTTTGCAAGTGGAGAAAAATATGATTTGTCTGAGAATTTTCAAAAGAGAACATCCACAGAGTGGGCAGATCTATCTTGTGGAAAATGCCTGCATTGGTCATCAGAGTGCCTTCATTCCTTTAAGCTTCATCACATTCTTGCTAAAGTCAAATGCCTGCATTTTTGCAAAAGAATGTTATCATAGTGTGGCTGACAAGGGATTAATTTCCAAAATATACAAACAGCTCATACGGTTCCATATCAAAAAAATAAACAACCCAATCAAAAAGTGGGCAGAAGACCTAAATAAACATTTCTCCAAAGGAGACATACAGATGGCCAAGAGGCGCAAGAAAAGATGCTCAACATCGCTAATTACAACATTAGAGAAATGCAAATCAAAACTTCAATGAGATACCATCTCACACCTGTCAGAATGGCTATCATCAAAAAGACTGCAACTAATAAATTCTGGAAAGGGTGTGAAAAAAGGGAACCCTCCTACGCTGTTAGTGAGAATGTAACTTGGTACAGCCACTATGGAAGACAGAATGGAGGTTCCTTAAAAAACTAAAAATAGAGCTACATATGATCCAGAAATTCCACTCCTGCACCTATATACAGAAAAGATACATCATGCACCCCAATATTCATAGCAGCACCATTTACAATAGCCAAGACATGGAAGCAACCTAAATATCCATCAATAAAGAAGATGTGCCATATATATATATATATATATATATATATATATATATATATATATACATACATACATACACAATGGAATATTACTCAGCCATAAACAAGAATGAAATAATGCCATTTGCAGCAACATAGATGGACATAGAGATTATCATACTAAGTGAAGTAAGTCAGACAAAGACAAATATATGACATCACTTATATGTGGAATCTGAAAAAGTGATATAAATGAACTTATTTACAAAACAGAAATAGACTCACAGACATAAAAAACAAACTTATCATTACCAAAGGGGTAGGGGAGGGGAGGGATAAATTAGGAGTTTGGTATTAACATATACACACTACTATATATAAAATAAACAGTAAGGGCCTACTCTATAGCAAAGGGAACTATATTCAATATCTTGTAATAACCCATAATAGAAAAGAATTTTTAAAAGTATATATATATATATATAGATAGATAGATATTGGTATATATTTAATATATACATAGGTATATATGTATGTATAACTGAATCACTGCTGTACACCTGAAACTAACACAGCACTGTAAATCAACTACACTTCAATTAAAAATAAATTTTTTTTAAAAGAATGTTATCATAGGCATTTGAAAATTTTTTTTTTTTTTTTTGCGGTACGTGGGCCTCTCACTGTTCTGGCCTCTCCCGTTGCGGAGCACAGGCTCCGGACGCGCAGGCTCAGCGGCCATGGCTCACGGGCCCAGCCGCTCCGCAGCATGTGGGATCCTCCCGGACCGGGGCACGAACCCGTGTCCCCTGCATCGGCAGGTGGACTGTCAACCACTGCGCCACCAGGGAAGCCCCTGAAAATATTTTTTAAATAAATTAAGGCACACAGAGACTTATGCAGATAATTAGGCACATAAATTACATTGCATTTTCAAGTTTACTGTTGTATTGTAAATTTGTTTCTTATTAAAATTTAACCTTTTTATTGGAGTGAAACTGCTTTACAATGTTGTGTTAGTTTCTGCTTTACAACGAAGTGAAGCAGATATATATATATATATATATATATACATATATATATATATATATATATATATATACATATATACACATATATCCCCTCCCTCTTGACCTCCCTCCCTCCCCACATGCCACCCATCTAGGTCATCACAGAGCACCAAGCTGAGCTCCCTGTGCTACACTGCAGGTTCCCACTAGCTATCTATTTTACTACATGGTAGTGTATTTATGTCAAACCTAATCTCCTAATTCATCCCACCCTCCCCTTCCCCCTCTGTGTCCACATATCCGTTCTCTACGTCTATGTCTCTATTCCTGGAACTAGGTTCATCTGTACCATTTTTCTAGATTCCACATACATGTGTTAATATACGATATTTGTTTTTCTGTTTCTGGCTTACTTCACTCTGTATGACAGACTCTAGGTCCATCCACGTCTCTACAAATGACCCAGTTTCATCCCTTCTTATGACTAAGTAAAATTCCATTGCATATATGTACCACATCTTCTTTATCCATTCATCTGTCTATGGACACTTAGGTTGCTTCCATGTCTTGGCTATTGTAAATAGTGCAGCAATGAACGTTGGGGTACATGTGTCTTTTTGAATTAGGTTTTCTCAGGGTATATGCCCAGTAGTGGGATTCCGGGGTCACATGGTAGTTCTATTTTTAGTTTTTTAAGGAACCTTCATGCTATTCTCCATAGTGGTTGTATCAATTTACACTCCCACCAACAGTGCAAGAGGGTTCCCTTTTCTCCACACCCTCTCCAGCATTTGCTTTTTGTAGATTTTTCAATGACGGCCGTTCTGACCAGTGTGAGGTGATACCTCATTGTAGTTTTGATTTGCATTTCTCTAATAATTAGTGATGTTGAGCATCTTTTCATGTTCCTCTTGGCCATCTGTATGTCTTCTTTGGTGAAATGTCTATTTAGGTCTACCACCCATTTTTTGATTGGGTTGTTTGTTTTTTTGATATTGAGTGGCACGAGCTGTCTGTATATTTTGGAAATTAATACTTTGCCCATTGCTGCAATTGCAAATATTTTCTCCTGTTCTGAGAGTTGTCTTTTCATCTTGTTTATGGCTTCCTTTTCTTTCAAGATAACCCCTTCTATCTTACTTTCCCATAACCTATTCGCGTCTATCTTTTCTCTTTCTCCTTTTCCTTTTCTTTCTCCATTTTTCTCCCTGAAAGCTTCCAAAGGTAGCTGGGTACCTTTGGAAGGTACCCTTTCATCAAGAAAGATACACAGGGAGCTCTACTCAATACCCTGTAATGACCTATATGGGAAAAGAATATAAAAAAGAGTGGATATATGTATATGTATAACTGGTTCACTTTGCTGTACACCTGAAACTAACACAACATTGTAAATCAACTATACTCCAATTTAAAAAAAAAATTAAATAATAAAGAAAGAAAGATAAATTTTTCCAGAAATTCTTGCAGACATTCACTTCAATATCATTGGTTAGATTATAACCTTTCAAAATATTAGAACTGTGTCACATGGCCAAACCTAGTTGCAAAGAAAGTTAGGAAAGGGAATATATACCTAGAGATACTGCTGAATCACACAAAATTCATGTTTTGTTAACAACAAGAAGAAGAAGATGATAGATATCAAATAAGCAAATAATAGTTTTTGCCACAGTGACTTATTTAAAGGGTAGCAAAAGCATTCCCTGATGTCATATACATTAACTCAACTAGGCTAACAGAGGACCCAGTATGACCCTTAGAAACCTATTTGAAGAATAAATTTAAATAATCTCCAATTAGCATAATGGTTGTGCTTAGTGAAGTGGTACTTTTGAATTGCTTTGGTGCTTTTGAAGAAAATTCTCTTCGTATGTAAAATTTTTTCTTTCCAAAATTTTTGTGCCATTGAAACAGGATTTGCTTTGCAAAGGTAAACTTGAGCCCTGGCTACTCATATTTTACCAGTTCAAAGCCATTAGAATGTGAATGTTCTTTTATTACTACACTGCTTTAAAACAAAGCATGATAATTTAGAGTGCTAAATTCAGGGACTTCCCTGGTGGCGCAGTGATTAAGAATCTGCCTGCAAATGTTTGAGCTCTGGTCCAGGAAGATCCCACATGCCGCGGAGCAACTAAGCCCGTGTGCCATAACTACTGAGCCTGATCTCTAGAGCTGGCGAGCCACAGCTACTGAGCCCACGTGCCACAACTACTGAAGCCCATGCACCTAGAGCCTGTGCTCCGCAACAAGAGAAGCCACCGCAGTGAGAAGCCTGCATACCGCAACAGAGTAGCCCCCACTTGCTGCAAATAGAGAAAGCCTGTGCGCAACAACAGAGACCCAACGCAGCCAAAAATTAATTAATTAACTAATTAAATTTAGAGTGTTAAATTCAGAGACTGAAGTAGAATTTTTAATAATACACAAACAGTACTAAAAAGACCATTGAAATGACAAATAATTTTATTTCAAATCCTTTATACAGGTATACCTTATTTTGCTTCACTTTATTGTGCTTCACAGATGTTGCATTTTTTACAAATTGAAGGTTTGTGGTAACCCTCTATCAAACAAGCCTATCGGACCATTGTTCCAACCTATTTGTTCTCTTCATGTCTCTGTCACATTTTAACAATTCTCACAATATTTCACAATTTTTCATTATTGTTATATTTGTTACGGTGATCTGTGACCAGTGATCCTTTATGTTACTATTGTAGTTGTTTTGATGCACCCCAAACCTCGCCCATATGAGAGTGTACTTAATCAATAAATGTTGTTTGTGTTCTCATTGGCCATTCCCCCATTTCTCTCCCTCTCCTCAGGCCTCCCTATTCCCTGAGACATGACAATATTACAATTAGGGCAATTAATAACCCTACAGTGGCCTCTAAGTGTTCAAGTGAAAGGAAAAGTCACACATCTCTCACTTTCAATCAAAAGCTGGAACTGATTAAGCTTAGTGATAAAGGCATGTCCAAAACCAACATGGGCTGAAAGCGATGCCTCTTGTGCCAAACAGTTAGCCAAGTTGTGAACGCAAAGAAAAAGCCCTTAAAGGAAATTAACAGTGCTGCTCCAGTGAACACATGGATGATAAGAAAGAGAAATAACCTTATTGCTGATATGGAGAAAGATTTAGTGGTTTGGATAGACCATAAAACCAGCCACAATATTCCCTTCAGCCAAAGCCTAATCCAGAGAAAGGCCCTAACTAACTCTCTTTGATTCTTTGAAGGCTGAAGAGGAGAGGAAGCCACAGAAGAAAAGCTTGAAGCTAGCAGACTTTGGTTCATGTGGTTTAGGGAAAGAAGCCATCTTTATAACATAAAAAATGCAAGGTGAAGCCGCAAGTGCTGATGTAGAAGCTGTAGAAGTTATTCAGAAGATCTAGCTCAGATAATTAATGAAGGTCACTACACTAAACAACACATTTTCAATGTAGATGAAACAGCCTTATATTGGAAGAAGATGCCATTGGACTTTCATAGCTAGAGAGGAAAAGTCAATGTCTGGTTTCAATCTTCGAAAGAGAGGCTGACTCTCTTGTTAGCGGCTAATGCAGCTGGTGACTTTATTATTATTATTATTTTTTTTTTTTTTTTGCGGTACACAGGCCTCTCACTGTTGTGGCCTCTCCCGTTGCAGAGCACAGGTTCCGGACGTGCAGGCTTAGCGGCCATGGCTCACAGGCCTAGCCACTCCACGGCATGTGAGATCTTCCCGGACCGGGGCACGAACCTGTGTCCCCTGCATCGGCAGGTGGACTCTCAACCACTGCGCCACCAGGGAAGCCCAGCTGGTGACTTTAAGTTGAAGCCAATGCTCATTTGCTATTCTGACAATCCCAAGGCTGTTAAGAATTATGCCAAATCTACTCTGCCTCTCTCTATTAATGGAACAACAAAGCCTGGATGGCAGCACATCTGTTTACAACATGGTTTACTGAATATTTTAAGCTGACTATTAAGACCTACTGCTCAGACAAAGATTCCTTTCAAATATGACTGCTCATTGACAACACACCTGGTCACTCAAGAGCTCTGATGGAGATTTACAATGAGATTAATGTTGTTTTCCTGCCTGCTAACACAACATCCATTCTGCAGCCATACATCAAAGAGTCATTTTGACTTTCATTTCTTATTGTTTAAGAAATGCATTTTGTAAGGCTATAGCTGCCTATAGTGATAGTGATTCCACAATGGGTCTAAGCAAAGTAAACTAAGCAAAGTAAACTGAAAACCTTCTGACAAGGATTCATCGTTCTGGATGTCATTAAGTGTATTTGTGATTCATGGGAAGAGGTCAAAATATCAACATCTACAGGTGTTTGGAAGAAATTGATTCCAACTCTCATGGATGACTTTAGAGGGGTTCAAGACTTCAGTGGAGGAAGTAACTGAAGATGTGGTGGAAATAGCAAGAGAACTAGAATGAGAAGTGAAGCCTGAAGATGTAACTGAATTGTTACAATCTCATGATTAAATTTCAGTGGATAAGGAGTTGATTTTTATAGATGAGCAGAGAAAGTAGTTTCTTGAGGTGGAACCTACTCCTGATGAAGATTGTGTGAAGATTGTTGAAATGACAACAAAAGATTTAGATGACATAAACTTAGTTGATAAAGCAGAAACAGGGTTTGAGAGGATGACTCTAATTTTGAAAGAAGTCCTACTGTGGGTAAAATGCTATCAAACAGCATTGCATGCTATAGAGAAATTTTTCTTGAAGGGATCAACGTGGCAAATTTCACTGTTGTCTTACTTTAAGAAATCGCCACAGCCACCCCAACTTTCAGCAAACACCACCCTGATCAGTCAGCAGCCCTCAACATCGAGGCAAGACTCTCCACCAGCAAAAAGATGGCAACTCACCAAAGGCTCAGATCATTGTTAGCATTTTTTAGCAATATAGTTTTTTTTTTTCTTTTTCTGATTCCTGGGACCCTATTTGGACTCAGTGGAAATCACTGAGGGCTCAGGAATATGCTTTTTTTTTTTTTTTTGGCCACGCCACGCAGTTTGGGGGATCCTAGTTCCCAGATCAGTGATTGAACTCATGCCCCCTGCAGTGGAAGTGTGGAGTCCTAACCACTGGATCACCAGGGAATTCCCAGCAATATAATATTTTTATTTAAGGTATGTACATTGTGTTTTTAGACATAATGCTACTGCAAGCTTAATTGACTACAGGAGAGTGTAAACATAACTTTTACATGCACTAAGAAACCTAACAATTCATGTGACTTGCTTTATTGTGATATTCACTTTATTGCAATGATCTGGAACCAAACCCACAAGATACCGTGTCTGTGTTTTACAGGTCCTAACAACATAATTTTGACTAAATGGAAGTAATCAAAACCTGTGATGTTGAAAATAGTATTTATAGGCCATAAACAAGCTATAGTAGAGTCTCACATTTCCAGAAAAATAATAATGGTGACTTCAACTAAGCCAAATTTCCTAATCTCCAAGATGGTAAATACAGTCTAGGAAGAAACTGCATAACTTATAGGCTCCCACTGTTGTTTTCTTTTCTAAATCTTCTGGAATGTACAGATGTCAAGAACCCAAAAGCATCTGAATCACTTTTTCTTTTTTCCAATTATGCCATGCTTCTCTGTTGTTCTCTTTCTCCTTTCAGGTTTTCTCTACCTTCTTCAGATTTCCTTCACCCACAACCACCACCACCTCCCATCCTTCCTTTTTTCTCCTCATCTTATCAACCCCTCCAGCTGCCTTCCTTTGAAATTTCCTGAGGTTTGCTTCAGATCTTTCAGAAAGTCAGATCAGAATCGAGGGGAAAATATCTGGTTCCGTAACCCTGAGGGTGGGTGCTGTCTGAGTGTACATTATAATTTGGAGCTGGGCTGGTGTGTGAGTGACAACCTGACACACTATCTTACGAGCTTCATGATTTCAGTTTAGTTCGTTTTAGAAGAGATTTTCAGCTCTTTGACACTTTTTCTTACTCTCGTTTTGTCTTTTTTTTCCCTTTTCAATTTAGTTATTGTTTATAGATATTTGATATCAAATGGTTTAAATTAAACTTAATTTATGGTGACAGAAGATTTTCAATTTTAGAAATTGGAAAGCCCTCTGGGTAAATGCCAGCCCCTTCTGTCCTCCCTGCCACCACACAAACGTATTCATCCAGCACAAAGCTGCAATAATAGATTCTGATATGGACTACAAAGAAGTGAGGGATTTTTCCAAATAAAACTACCTTTTATTATTTTTTAGGCCTCCTTATTTAGTCCAAGTATGTGTTATTAAATTAATCTTTAAAGTGCCTCTTTAAATAACTAACAATTCTCATTTCAACTGCTATGGCATAAAATTTAAATGCAATTATACACAAAGAAATTGCTTTCTTCCTTTGTACCTGATAATGACAAGGTCATAATCTGCCCTAAATCTATATTCTTTGCTTAGCCATTTGTGATATAGTTTATTGTAGGTATTAAGTGCTATTTAATGAAATAGCTTATAATATTAAGAAAGTGTTCTGTTCTCTAGAGGCAAAATGGTAGCAATTCAGAACTTTACGCAAAAGCTTTTGAAAAATAAGGGTTTCAACTTGGTTTTGGTATGTGAATTAGTTGTGTAGCCATCTGGATACTTTGCTGCTACACATCACTCTCCACATTGCTGGATTATCAAAACAGAGCCTCAAAGAACAGCTTTGTCTTTCTGAGAGGAGTCTTAATTATGAGTAGTGCATATTTGGGATTTAGTTTATTCCCATATTTATTCCCTTATGTAACACATGGAATACGCTTGTTTTGCTTAAGTTAGGAAGAAAAGGTCACAAAGAAGTAGGTTGTCATAACCAAGTCAGCCTGGGCTGAAGAACAGTAATCACTAAGTAAATGGCAATTCCTAAAACATACCAAATAATTAACAGGAAAAAGTAAAGCAGCGTCGAATGTCTTGAAAATTAGAATTTATGTGTTTTGAATTTTTCTGCCTGGAACTGTAAATGACCTTGGAGATAATCTAGTGGAGTGCCTTCACTTTGTACTGACTGAAATCCAGAGGGCAAAACGAGTCCACTGCGATCCCAAGCCAGTTCATTGCCTGAATCCAGACTCCAGCAAGGTTCATTTTCCCCCTGTGACCTCCCCCTGAAGGTGTGGCCTGAGATAATGTCTGAACATTCTTCAGTAGATACTACTTGGACTTGATGATACATTCAATATGGTTTTAAAACTTGGCCCTTTTGTGTCATAGGTGGGAAAGTGAACAGCGGGAACATGAAAATTGTCTTAGGGTAGCTTTTAAGTGAAGGAATAGTAATATTAATGTGAATAAATATTCAATGCCAAGATGTTTCTGAAAATGTGTGTAATAAGTGTTCGAAACAAGTAAGAATACTCAAATTAATATTAATGTCTATGTTGGTTTATTACCTGCCAAATGTGAATTCTTTCCTCAAATACTCAGGAGAATTGGCTGTTGATTATTATTTGACAGGACACATTTTACCTGCAGCAAAATTCAACATTTTACTACCCGTAGCATTATTTGAAAGTTAATCAATATTTTTGCTAAAGTTCCAGGCACTAGAAGCTAATCATTTGCAACACTGCTGGATAGAAAGCATAAAATCACATTTACATGTTTCTGGCTCCCTTTAAAATGGTAGTTGGGTTATAATTATCAGGTAAGATTTACTATTGAATCATGAGGTTTTGGATTAGCTGTTAGGACATGGGAGTTTCAGCAAACATTGATTATGCTTCTGATAATATTTTCCACATTTAATGAGATGGTCAATGTCAGGTTAGGTAAAAGAGTGCCTGAGAACTCTATTTTGGTTCAGAAAGGCAGAAAAAGGTGAAAAATGTAACAATAGAAACCATTCAAGAGACTAAGATCTGGCTTTTGGCTCAATTTAATGAACGAGAACTTGAAGAAGAAACTCATATACTAACAAAAAGATTCAAAATTATCCT
Organism: Aethalodelphis obliquidens; assembly: GCF_003676395.1. Taxonomy (NCBI): domain Eukaryota; kingdom Metazoa; phylum Chordata; class Mammalia; order Artiodactyla; family Delphinidae; genus Aethalodelphis; species Aethalodelphis obliquidens. Next base: position 26,556,616 of record NW_020837945.1, on the reverse strand, counting down.
GGTATCAGCAGACTTTCAGACCAAGAAAAGAAAGTTTATATGTAATTACTTTGAAAGAGTATGCATTTGCTTTGAGATAGTTATTCACCTTCATTTATACTCTTTGGACCTGAAATTCACAGGTGCAGGAAACTAGGATTACATTTTATCTTTTCCAAAATGCTTGCTCAGTAACTTATATAGAAGAGTTGACTGTAAATGCTTGTAAGAACTTAAAAATTGGATCATTTCCCTGATTATGTGTTTTAAAATTTGACTCTTACAAATAGCAAGAAACTATGATCACATTTCACAGAGATGACAAAGACAGGAAGCCAACATGCTAGCATGAAAGATTAATTCTTTAATCATGTCTTCTATTGCCTGTACACATGAAAGAATGCTCAACATCATTAATCATTAGAGAAATGCAAATCAAAACTACAATGAGATATCATCTCACACCAGCCAGAATGGCCATCATCAAAAAATCTAGAAACAATAAATGCTGGAGAGGGTATGGAGAAAAGGGAACTCTCTTGCACTGTTGGTAGGAATGTAAATTGATATAGCCACTACGGAGAACACTACTGAGGTTCCTTAAAAAACTAAACATAGAACTACAATATGACCCAGCAATCCCACTACTGGGCATATACCCTGAGAAAACCGTAATTCAAAAAGAGTCATGTACCAAAATGTTCATTGCAGCTCTATTTACAATAGCCAGGACATGGAAGCAACCTAAGTGTCCATCAACAGATGAATGGATAAAGAAGATGTGGCACATATATACAATGGAATATTACTCAGCCATAAAAAGGAATGAAAGTGAGTTATTTGTAGTGAGGTGGATGGACCTAGAGACTGTCATACAGAGTGAAGTAAGTCAGAAAAAAGAAAAACAAATACCGTATGCTGACACATATATATGGAATCTAAAAAAAAAAAAAAATTGGTCATGAAGAACCTAAAGGCAAGACAGGAATAAAGATGCAGAACTATTACAGTATGGACTTGAGGATACAGGGAGGGGGAAGGGTAAGCTGTGACAAAGTGAGAGAGTGGCATGGACATATATACACTACCAAATGTAAAATAGATAGCTAGTGGGAAGCAGCCACAGAGCACAAGGAGATCAGCTTAGTGCTTTGTGACAACCTAGAGGGGTGGGATAGGGTTGGTAGGAGGGAGGGAGAGGCAAGAGAGAAGAGATATGGGGATATATGTATAGCTGATTCACTTTGTTATACAGCAGAAACTAACACACCATTGTAAAGCAATTATACTCCAATAAAGAGGTTAAAAAATTAAATCAATAAAATAAAAATGTTGATATTCATGTTGCATCTATCATATATCAGCCAGACTCATCAATAATTCACCTCTTTAAACGATTAATAATAATCTAAAGCATTTCTTAACATAATGTTGACTTACATCTTAAACCTAATTCCCAATCCAACACTTTAATATAAAACTGAGCACTGGAATAAACAGCATTAGCTTTTCCTTGCTCAAATACCAAGGTTGGCTTTAAGATAAGGCAGTTTACCATTGTAACATATGATAATGTGCCTTATAAATATGCCTTTTTAAGTGATTAATGAAATGCTTATAATTGTAAATTAGATTGAGGCAGATGGATAGATAAATGAGTCTATATGAAATGTACTTCCTATTGCATTAAACTCGACCTTATTTGGGGCTTGGATAATAATAAGTTTTCAGGTAATTTGGAGTGATTTTCTTCCTGAGCACTGATCACACTCTCAATCAGCTTTAGTGACTGAAATGAGCATTGTTCTCTACTCCTACCCTCAACACATTAACTCAAAATTGATTTTTTTTTTTTTTTTTTTACCATTTTTCTAGAATGCTGCAGTCAGCAGGTGATCACTTCAGGAGGAAAACCAATATTTTCATTCCAGTTCTTTTTATTTTTCCAGGCTCCTAACAATGATGGCTGTGATCATATGTGGCCCACAAATTCACTATGGATGTTAGTTGGATTTCATCAGTGCTCCTCCCTCTTGTACCTCTTTTCTTAATAATCTCCTTGAGGCTTCAGCCCTCATCCATTTATTCAGCAAAATTGTAATAAGTGCTGGCTACACAAAACCAGGACATGATGTTTTAGAGGAAAGATGGTCCACATGGGAAGCGGATAAACATATGATTTAGTTGGATGAAATGTAAAGAGTATTGAATTGGTGGTTTGAACAAAAGGAGTAGAGATTACTTGAGTGGGAAAGAGAAGTCATTTGAATTTGTTTAAAAAATTGCACAAAATTTTGTCAGATTTCTCAGATTGACACAGCATTTCAGGCAAAAGGAAAAGTTTCAGCAAATAACATGGATTTTCATTCACTTTTCTTAAAATTTAATGTAAGTCAAATTATTTTATCACTATGTCTTTTCTGACATTGAGAAGTGCTAATTAAAAAATCACTCATAGGGCTTCCCTGGTGGTGCAGTGGTTAAGAACCTGCCTACCAACACAGGGTACACAGGTTCAAGCCCTGGTCCGGGAAGATCCCACATGCCGCGGAGCAACTAAGTGCGTGCACCACAACTACTGAAACTGCACTCTAGAGCCCATGAGCCACAACTACTGAAGCCCACGTACCTAGAGCCCGTGCTCCTCAACAAGAGAAGCCGCCGCAATGAGAAGCCCGCACACTGCAGCAAAGTGTAGCCCCCACTCGCCGCAACTAGAGAAAGCCCGCCCACAGCAACAAAAACCCAATGCAGCCAAAAATAAACAAATAAAATAAATAAATTTATCTTTAAAAAGTCGCTCATAGATGAGATACTTAGAATTAACAAAGAATGAAAGTCAGGAAAATAAAAGGGAGATAGAGTAGATAGAAAAAAAATGTTCTTCCTAAAGCAAATCAAGATTAAAAAAAGCACTTTGGCTTTGAAATTGTATGCCTCTATCTGCCAGTGAGAGTAGCTTCTCAAATTCATTCTTAAGGAAGAGTTGAATCCAGCTCAGAGTGTGTGGCTATATATTTCTCTGTCTATTGTGAAATTTTTGTAACTTTGGGATTTTTCATAAATAGATCTCACCCTTCTTGAGATGTGCCTGCCATGTATATTTAAGACCATAAAATATTTGGGGAAAGCATATAAAGTGGGAAGGAAGGATGATAACGAGTTATATCTAACTGACAGAGTTTTCTCTGGAATAAATTCAAAACTCAGTTCCAAATGATAATGGGAAAGATAGTTCTTGAATAAAGACTTCGGTTTAAGTGTGGGCCTTTCCACATTCTTGTTTCAAGTCCTTGAACAAAGTACTAATTATATTCATTTTAAAAAAAGGAATGGATAAACAACAAAGTCCTACTATATAGCACAGGGAAATATACTCAATATCCTGTGATAAACCATAATGGAAAAGAATATGAAAAAGAATATATATATATGTATATATAACTGAATCACTTTGCTGTACAGCAGAAATTAACATAACATTGTAAAATCAACTATACTTCAAAAAATCAATTTTTTAAAAAAGGAAATAATTATACCTGTCATGCCCAACTCACTTGGGGTGGTCCATCAGTCAAAGTATTTATTATGCACAACTCAATGCACGTGCTAACTGAGCCTTGTTTTCTAATGGATAAGTGTGTTGCGTGTACAGTCTGATAAAAGAAATGCCTAGTACCCCACAAGTGGCAATAGCCCTCAAATATTCACCAACAACTAGCCTGATAATCCAGTGCACCCTACCCTATCATGCTTTGTACTGTCTTTTGTAAGTATCAATCCCTTGATCCGAACTTTGTCAGCGGTATCTCTGCCTTCAAAGACCAAATAGACGTATTTCACCATTTCTGCCCTTGCTGTCCATCTCATCCTCTGGCCAAGCACCCAACACCAAGGAAGGGATTATCATTGCATATTACTCTAGACTACATCCTAGTTGGGTAAAACAGGGACTGTGCTGCTATGGGAACATAACATGATTGTGTACCTGGTATTGCAGGTCCTAAAATGATCATGCCCAGGTGCTCATTTTCTAATGAGTAACTTATGAGGAAGTGATCATAATTTATTGACATGATTGTTTTAAAAGTATGTACTTAGGGAGAAAAGAGAATAAACTAATTATAGATGAAGAGCATCTGAGAAGGAGGATAGGCTTTGGGATACAAGGACAAGGAAGATAAAGTGTCAAAGCACCAGGGAGAAGAAGAAAATTGGTGTGTCTGGGCAGCTGCATGCATTCTTCTGATAAGGACCACATAGGTAATTCCTACAATATTTTTCTCCAAGCAATTATTAATAATTTAGAAAAAATAAGATGGGTTAGGATATGAATTAGAGGACTAAATTGCTATGAAGAATTATAGTAGCAGCTGAAAAAACTGGAAGAGATTGTTGACAAGATGAAAGATGGCCAAAGGACTTTCTTTCAGAACCCTACTGAGATCGAAAATCTAAAGAGGGCTTACAGTTTTGTGATTTTTTCCAGCACTACTTGTCAATAATAGAATCAAAGACTATGACAAGAGATAGGTACAATGAAGTCAAAGGACAGATTTAATAAAGGATAATGATAGAAATGAGTAAAAATACGGGAACTGAGGACAGAGAGCAGTTTCTTGTCTCAAATTAGGTGACTATAAATGCAGCTTATAAACTCTAAAGCCTTATGCAGGTTGGAGGTATTGTTTTTATTATTAACTGAAATACTGTATATATGTTCCCTTAAACCTCTTGGAAAATGATCATTGATAACAACAAGACAAGGAAAAACATACACAAGACATGTGCTTTCATTTCAATTCACCAAAAACTAATTATCTAGAATTAGACCTGAAACTCGCCGTGAAGAAGCTTTCTGTCAATTATGGGAGAAAAATATGTAATTAGAAATTTGAAAATAATATACTAACAGCTACATTAAAAGTGGAGAGAGGCACTTAGCCCTATCTTCCTAAAGGAGATGATACTGAGGAAATTTGGAAATGTAAGTAGAATTTAGTCAGAAAGCTAAAAGGACATTTCAGGCAGAGGGAACTGCATAGAAAGGTCTGAAGCCTAGAAAGAGCATTTAGTTAAATTACCAAATTGAAGAAAACAATAGTTTGCACTAGAATATTTGTATTATCTGTAAAATTGTGAAGCAAATATAAGAAGAAATACCTCGGATTACTGTTCAGGAAATCTTTGCACCCCCACCCCTTCCCTCTATGGACTTAATATATTTATCTCACTGTCCCATTGATTTTAGAATTAGCCATACAATTAACTTTGACCTATGGGATGTTAGAAGAAATGATGCAAGCAAGGATTTGAAATGTGCTTGTCTGATAGCTACGTGCTCTCTTGCACAGATGCCCTTGCAGTGAGAAGATTGTGCCCTAACTTTCCCACTGATCCAAGGAGAATGAGAGACATGTGAAGGAGCGCCATCCATCCAACACACTGTCTTGAGTTTGGAATCAAGACCAGCCTGGTCCAGCCTAGATCATTTCATCCCAAGCTGGCTGGTAGGCATATGAGTGAATTCAAATGATTCTTGTTTTAAATTTCCCAAGGTTAGAGTGAATGTTTTGTAGCAAGAGCTGCCTATGCATTGTTAAACATGGCTGTGTCTGTGTTGAAATGCTTTTTAATTTCTTATTTTTGCTTCACATTCTTTAAAAATTAGATGTTTATTTTTTAATGAAGATGATTTTAAAAAGTAAATCATATATGAAAAATATATCATTTATGATGTGAGACTCTCTCAAAGATATATCATTATGAAGTGAGTTATAATGTCTGCTTTCTTTCTGGTTAAACAATTGTCAGTGATTAACTTAATCTTGCAGACTGTGTTAGGTTGCAGTACTGTCATTCTCAATTGTATTTGAGGGCCCACATGTAGTAAAGTAAAATTCTTTCAGTATCCTAATACATTTCTTCTGAAGAACTGCTCTGGTTACTCCCTCAGGAAAAGACACAGTCCAGATAGGAAATAGAAAAAAACAAGTTTCTCTTCTCTAATATGGGAAAGGAAATAGTCAATCAAGTCCAGGAAGTGCAGAGACTCCCATACAGGATAAATACAAGGAGAAATGTGCCAAGACACATATTGATCAAACTATCAAAAATTAAATACAAAGAAAAAATACTAAAAGTAGCAAGGGAAAAAAAAAAACAAATAACATAAAAGGGAATCCCCACCAGGTTAACAGCTGATCTTTCAGCAGAAACTCTGCAAGCCAGAAGACAGTGGCAGGACATACTTAAAGTGATAAAAGGGAAAAACCTACAACCAAGATTGCTCTACCCAGCAAGGATCTCATTCAAGAATAATCTCATTCTCATTAAAGAAATTAAAAGCTTTACAGACAAGAAAAAGCTAAGAGAATTCAGCACCACCAAACCAGCTTTACAACAAATGCTAAAGGAACTTCTCTAGGCAGGAAACACAAGACAAGGAAAAGACCTACAATAACAAAACCAAAACAATTCAGAATATGGTAATAGGAACATACATATCAATAACTACTTTAAATGTAAATGGAATAAATGCTCCAACCAAAAGACATAGACTGGCTGAATGGATACACAAACAAGACTTGTATATATGCTGTCTACAACAGACCCACTTCAGACCTAGGGACACATACAGACTGAAAGTGAGGGGATGGAAAAAGATATTCCATGCAAATGGAAATCAAAAGAAAGCTGGAGTAGCAATTCTCATATGAGACAAAATAGACTTTAAAATAAACATTATTATGAGAGACAAAGAAGGACACTACATACTGATCAAGGGAGCAATCTAAGAAGATATAACAATTGTAAGTATTTATGCACCCAATATAGGATCACCTCAATATATAAGGCAAATGTTAACAACCATAAAAGGGTAAATCAACAGTAACACAATCATAGTTGGGGAATTTAACACCCCACTTTCACCAATGGTCAGATCATCCAAAATGAAAATAAATAAGGAAACACAAGCTTTAAATGATACATTAAACAAGATGGACTTCATTGAAATTTATAGGACATTCCATCGGAAAACAACAGAAAACACTTTCTTCTCAAGTGCACATGGAACATTCTCCAGTATAGAGCATATCTTGGATCACAAATCAAGCCTTGGTAAATTTAACAAAATTGAAATCGTATCAAGTAACTTTTCAGACCACAATGCTATGAGACTAGATATCAATTATGTGGAAAAAAACGTGTAAAAAATACAAACACATGGAGACTACACAATACACTTCTATGTAACCAAGAGATAACTGAAGAAATCAAAGGGGAAATCAAAAAGTACCTAGAAACAAATGGCGATGAAAACATGATGACCCAAAACCTATGGGATGCAGCAAAAGCAGTTCTAAGAGGGAAGTATATAGCAATACAATCCTACCTCAAGAAACAAGAAACATCTCAAATAAACAACCTAATCTTACACCTAAAGCAATTAGAGAAAGAAGAGCAAAAAAAAACCCCAAAGTTAGCAGAAGGAAAGAAATCATAAAGATCAACTCAGAAATAAATGAAAAAGAAATGAAGGAAACAATAGCAAGATCAATAAAACTAAAAGCTGGTTCTGTGAGAAGATAAACAAAATTGATAAAACATTAGCCAGACTCATCAAGAAAAAAAGACAGAAGACTCAAATCAATAGAATTAGAAATGAAAAGGGAGAAGTAAAAATGAACCCTGAAGAAATACAAAGGATCATGAGAGATCACTACAAGCAACTATATGCCATAAAATGGACAACCTGGAAGAAATGGACAAATTCGTAGAAAAGCACAACCTTCCAGGACTGAACCAGGAAGAAATAGAAAATATAAACAGACCAATGACAAGCATTGAAATTGAAACTGTGAATAAAATCTTCCAACAAACAAAAGCCCAGGACCAGATGGCTTCACAGGCAAATTCTATCAAACATTTAGAGAAGAGCTAACAACCATCCTTCTCAAACTCTTCCAAAATATAGCACAGAGAGGAACACTCCAAAACTCAGTCTATGAGGCCACCATCACCCTGATACCAAAACCAAAGATGTAACAAAGAAAGAACACTACAGGCCAATATCACTGATGAACATAGACGGAAAAATCCTCAACAAAATACTAGCAAACACAATCCTTTAGCACATCAAAAGGATCATACACCATGATCAAGTGGGCTTTATCACAGAAATGCAAGGATTCCTCAATATATGCAAATCAATCAATGTGATAAAACATATTAACAAATTGAAGGAGAAAAAACATATGATCATCTCAATACAGGCAAAAAACGTTTTTGACAAAATTCAACACCCATTTATAGTAAAAACCCTCCAGAAAGTAGGCATAGAGGGAACTTTCCTCAACATAATAAAGGCCATATATGACAAACCCATGGCAACATCGTTCTCAATGGTGAAAAACTGAAACCATTTCCAGTAAGATTAGGACAAGACAAGGTTGTCCACTCTCACCACTATTATTCAACATAGTTTTGGAAGTTTTAGCCAGAGCAATCAGAGAAGAAAAAGAAATAAAAGGAATTCAAATCTGAAAATAAGAAGTAAAGCTGTCACTTCAGATAACATGATACTATACATAGAGAATCCTAAAGATGTTACCAGAAAATTACTAGAGCTAATCAATGAATTTGGTAAAGTAGCAGGATACAAATTAATGCACAGAATATGCTTGCATTCCTATACACCAATGATGAAAAATCTGAAAGAGATATTAAGGAGATACTCCCATTTACCATTGCAACAAAAACAGTAAAATACCTAGGAATAAACCTACTAAGAAGACAAAAGACCTGTATGTAGAAAACTATAAGACACTGATGAAAGAAATTAAAGGTGATACAAACAGATGGAAAGATATACCATGTTCTTGGATTGGAAGAATCAACATTGTGAAAATGACTCTACAACTCAAAGCAATCTACAGATTCAATGCAAACCCTATCAAACTACCAATGGCATCTTTCACAAAACTGGAATTAAAAATTTCACAATTTGTATGGAAACACAAAAGACCCTGAATAGCCAAAGCAATCTTGAAGAAGAAAAACGGAGCTGGAGAAATCAGGCTCCCTGACTTCAGAAAATCCTACAAAGCTACAGTAATTAAGACTGTATGGTTCTGGTACAGAAAGAGAAATATAGATCAATGGAACAGGATAGAAACCTCAGAGTTAAACCCACGCACATATGGTCACCTTATCTTTTGATAAAGGAGGCAAGAATATACAATGGAAAAAGACAGTCTCTTCAATAAGTGGTGCTGGGAAAACTGGACACCTACATGTAAAAGAATGAAATTAGAACACTCCCTAACACCATACACAAAAATAAACTCAAAATGGATTAAAGACCTAAATATAAGGCCAGACACTACAAAACTCTTAGAGGAAAATATAAGCAGAACACGCTATGACATAAATCACTGTCAGATCCTTTTTGACCCACCTCCTAAGGTAATGGAAATAAAAACAAAAATAAAATAATGGGACCTAATGAAACTTAAAAGCTTTTGCACAGCAAAGTAAACCATAAACAAGAGGAAAAGACAACCCTCGGAATAGGAGATAATATTTGCAAATGAAGCAACTGACAAAGGATTAATCTCCAAAATTTATAAGCAGCTCATGCAGTTCAATAACAAAAAACAAACAATCCAAGCCAAAACTGGGCAGAACACCTAAATAGACATTTCTCCAAAGAAGATGTACAGATCATCAACAAACACATGAAAGGATGCTCAACATCACTAATCAGAGAAAAGCAAATCAAAACTACATGAGGTATCATCTCACACCAGTCAGAATGGCCATCATCAAAAAATCTAGAAACAATAAATGCTAGAGAGGGTGTGGAGAAAAGGGAACACTCTTGCACTGTTGGTAGGAATGTAAATTGATACAGCCACTACGGAGAACACTACTGAGGTTCCTTAAAAAACTAAAAATAGAACTACCATATGACCCAGCAATTCCACTACTGGGCATATACCCTGAGAAAACCAAAATTCAAAAAGAGTCATGTACCAAAATGTTCATTGCAGCTCTATTTACAATAGCCCAGAGATGGAAACAACCTAAGTGCCCATCATCGGATGAATGGGTAAAGAAGATGTGGCACATATATACAATGGAATATTACTCAGCCGTAAAAAGAAACGAAATTGAGCTATTTGTAATGAGGTGGATAGACCTAGAGTCTGTCATACACAGTGAAGTAAGTCAGAAAGAAAAAGACAAATACCGTATGCTAACACATATATATGGAATTTAAGGGGAAAAAAATGTCATGAAGAACCTAGGGGTAAGACAGGAATAAAGACACAAACCTACTGGAGAACGGACTTGAGGATATGGGGAGGGGGAAGGGTGAGCTGTGACAGGGTGAGAGAGAGTCATGGACATATATACACTAAAAAACGTAAGGTAGATAGCTAGTGGGAAGCAGCCGCATGGCACAGGGATATCCGCTCGGTGCTTTGTGACCGCCTGGAGGGATGGGATAGGGAGGGTGGGAGGGAGGGAGACGCAAGAGGGAAGAAATATGGGAACATATGCATATGGATAACTGATTCACTTTGTTATAAAGCAGAAACTAACACACCATTGTAAAGCAATTATACTCCAATAAAGATGTTAAAAAAAAAAAAAAAACTACATGAGGTATCACCTCACACCGGTCAGAATGGCCATCATCAAAAAATCTACGAACAACAAATGCTGGAGAGGGTGTGGAGAAAAGGGAACCCTCTTGCACTGTTGGTGGGAATGTAAAGTGATACAGTCACTATGGAAAACAGTATAAAGGTTCCTTAAAAAACTAAAATAGAACTACCATACGACCCAGCAATCCCACTACTGGGCATATACCCTGAGAAAACCATAATTCAAAAAGAGTCATGTACCACAATGTTCATTGCAGCTCTATTTAAAATAGCCAGGACATGGAGGAAACCTAAGTGTCCATCGACAGATGAATGGATAAAGAATATGTGGCACATATATACCATGGAATATTAGCCATAAAAAGAAACGAAACTGAGTTGTTTGTAGTGAGGTGGATGGACCTAGAGACTGTCATACAGAGTGAAGTAAGTCAGAAAGAGAAAAACAAATACCGTATGCTAACACATGTATATGGAATCTAAAAAAGATGAAAACAAATTGGTTCTGAAGAACCTAGGTACAGGACAGGAATAAAGACACAAATGTAGAGAATGGACTTGAGGACACGGGAAGGAGGAAGGGTAAGTTGGGACGAAGTGAGAGAGTGGCATGGATATATATACATTACCAAATGTAAAATAGATAGCTAGTGGGAAGCAACCACGCAGCACAGGGAGATCAGCTAGGTTCTTTGTGACCACCTAGAGGGGTGGGATAGGGAAGGTGGGAGGGAGACGCAAGAGGGAGGAGATATGGGGATATATGTATATGTATGGCTGATTCACTTTGTTATAAAGCAGAAACTAACACAACATTGTAAAGCAATTAGACCCCAATAAAGATGTTAAAAAGAAAAAACAAGTTTCAGACACAGGGAGATTTGATTTAAGAAAATTAGACAGTTCTCTTGAAGTGCACCGGACAATGCCTGGTGCACAGTAATAGATGACAAAGAAGTATTTGATTCATGTTCACAGGTATTCCTAGCATTCCCTTTAGCCAGTTTCAGAAAAGCTCACCTGAGTATTTTCAAGTTCATGCTCATTGGCATTTTAGTGGTGGCCCAGGTTAATCATGCTGTCTCTTCAGTGATGCAGTTAAGAGAACAAAAGTCAAGAAGGTTTTACCCTTTTGGATTTTCATGGAATTTTCAATGTCTGTTTTGATATTTGAGCACTTGGTGTGCTGTGATCTGTCATTTACGAGTGCTGCAGTGAATAAGTGAGAGCCATTAAACAACTGCACAATTTGGGGGACTTTTCACAGCCCAGTTATTGGACTCTGCAGGGAATCAATAAGGATTCAGCACAAGAAAAGAGACAGGTATTTTAATTTGAGTAATATTAATACTCACAAACTGTCATATTGTGGAAATTTTTAGCAGTGTGTAAGCTCTGAAACAAAGGAAGGAAAAGCCAAACAACCAGAGCTTGGAATTTCCAGGGTGTCTTCGATGGCTGGCAGCTGATGCAGTAGGTGAGCATCCAGTGTGGATTCAGGAGGAAAAAGAGCAGGACTGAAGGAGACATCTAGGGGAATCCCCAGTAAGTTCCTGGGCTCTCTAAAGCACATTTATACATTTATCCTATTAAAAAAACATTTCTACGAAGAGGCTGCTGTGTTCTGGTCCTGGGCTGTCAGCCAGCAATGTTTCTTTATAGAGGAAAGGACATTACAGAGACACAGGAAGATATAATAAATCTATGGCACAGTCCTTGACTTCAGGGACACTTGATGAAACTATACACACAGGAACCTTCACTAAAACAATAACTGAAGTACATGTGGGGCGATAACATGTAAGTGAATTTAATACAGCTTAATACAGCTCAAAATTCATTTCTGAATCCTACAGTAATAAAGTTATCAAGAATATCAAGCCAGGCTAACCATGAATAACTCCTTGAAAGAAATTAATTTTGAGATGAGTTTTGACAGAGGTTAACCATAAAGATTGGTGTGCAAAACGGGAAAATGCACAGATAAGAAAAGCATATTCAGTATTAACTGCATGTCTAAAAGTGCTTAGACAAAATTATAGGGCACAGAGGAAAAAAAAGCATAAAGGACATAAAGTCAACCTGTGCCACCTCACAATTTGTTGATATAATTTCAAGTCTTTGTAGTGGCCATTGTGGGTACAAATATGGTATTATCTCTGCCAAATGTCGTCTCTACACCACCACTCCTGGAATCTAAGACCCATGCACAGTTTCACATGTACAACTGACTGGGAACAGAATTGAAGATCTCCAGATTATATGGCAGAAGTGGGACGTGGTGGGTGTCAAAATGAAGTAGCTGGAGCTCTCAGACTATTGAGACACTAATTTAACAACACTCCTGTTCCTTAATTATAGTTCACCAGTGAGATCCTTGAGAAAGGCAAGCTCGTATCTACTGACTAGGATATGGATGAACTGAAAATGCTAAATCACTTTCCCTTAATCCCCCCTAAAAATCCCTCCTCTCAGGTCCTCATCATGAAAATCAGCCTCAGCCACATGCATGGTAACCAAGAAAGTGAAGCGGGTCTAGAGTAGACAAATGAAATGAGTGTAAAGCTTGTTCCTGAGCTCATTCAGAAGACGTGCTGAAAACCTGTGAATAGATAGAATTTTGGTAAATCGTTTCCGTATTTCCAGTTTTATTTTCATTAAAATATCTGATTTTGTTTTTATATCTTTTTATTTTTCAATTGGCCTCCAGCATTTTGGTCTTTGCCTCTTAGCCACATAGTCAGAAAAAAAATCATTTGATTTTTTTTGAACCTGGAGAGAAATCACTAAAAGAATCCCTCCATAATGCTGACTCACTTATATATGCATCAAAGCATGAGTTTTCTAAAAGTAAGACATATCTTTCTTTTCTTTCTTTTTTTTTAAAAAATTAGTAATTTTATCTTCTTCATGGTTGGGCTTCTCTAATATTAGCATTAGTTTATATTTATTAAAAGCAGATGCTTAGGGCTTCCCTGGTGGCGCAGTGGTTGAGAGTCCGCCTGCCAATGCAGGGGACGCGGGTTCGTGCCCCGGCCGGGGAGGATCCCACATGCCGCGGAGCGGCTGGGCCCGTGAGCCATGGCCGCTGAGCCTGCGCATCCGGAGCCTGTGCTCCGCAATGGGAGAGGCCACAACAGTGAGAGGCCCGCGTAATGCAAAAAAAAAAAAAAAAGTAGATGCTTATATTTTTCAACATTCCACAGTCAAACAACACATGAAGCAGAAAGTTGATAAGCATGTTTTTGGATAAGAAAATACTAGCAGAGCCAAAACAATCTTGGAAAACTGAATTGACTTTTTTACAGCCTCATGACTTTTGAAAATTCTATCAATCATTGGAAAAAAGCACCAACTTCCAACATTTTAGAGTAATATATATTCATATGCAAAAAGGATTTCCAGACAATTGCTTCAGGAAATCCAAATAGTGAGGTTAGAAAGACAGCAGTGGGGGGGATGGGGGGGAGTCATTATTCAAGAAATTTTGCAACAGTGGATACTGCTTAAAACATGACCACAGGGCTTCCCTGGTGGCGCAGTGGTTGAGAGTCCGCCTGCCGATGCAGGGGACACGGGTTCGTGCCCCGGTCCTGGAGGATTCCACATGTCGCGGAGCGGCTGGGCCCGTGAGCCATGGCCACTGAGCCTGCGCGTCCGGAGCCTGCGCTCCGCAACGGGAGAGGCCACAACAGTGAGAGGCCCGCGTACCGCAAAAAAACAAACAAACAAAAAAAAAACAACATGACCACAGAGTAACGGTAGCAAGAAGTCCAGTAGGAAAGGAGACAGAAAGGGAACATGGAAGAATGGAAGAAAGTTAAGAAGAATGAGTGAAGAAGTGAAATAATGAGACAGCAACAATGAGTGTCAGATTAAGGTTCTTTTGGAGAGTGGTTTTCCCAGCCAGATGCTCATCACCCCCCAGGATGGTCTCCCTGCAGGAACCTCTGCCACCAGCTCCCTTGCACGTTGCTGCTGCATTAGATTTCATGCCTCCTGCTCTGATGATGCGCCTCTCCTGCTTTATGGTTTAGAGAGCTCTTGCATTACTGATCACTGGGCAGAATTCACACTCCTCATCTGGCAATCACATGATCCCATATACTCTACAAGCCCTTAATTTTTTAGTCAGTGTAATATAAAATTCTCTGCTTGTCAAGGCAGCCTTTTTGTATCTCTCCTTTTTTTCCCTCTTTCCCTTTGCCCTGGATTTTTGTACTCATTCCATGCTCTACACCTTTGATTTCTGTTTTCCACAAATGGAAATCTTGCTCTAATATCAAAGAAATATGGAAAATAACAGTCAAATTTTCTCTCTGCTTCTTGATTCATATTCCTGAGAAAAAAAAAAATGATCACCCCAGCTCATTGTGTATATACCCGTGGGAGAGGATGATGGCCAGGTTAGAGTCACGTGTCTATTTCAGATCCCATCTGCACTGGCTTGGAGGCAAGGACGGGTGGTGTGCATGGGCTTATGTATGTGTGTTGACAGAGTGTCCTGTATCTACATGGGCTGCTATTGAGTGGAAACTCTAACTGTGGGGCTCTCACTTAGATTGAATCTTGCCCATAACTCAAAATATTTGCTTTTTAAATTTCTGTACTTTGGCACAGGGTGTCAGCCCCCTGTATGTTGCACGTTTTCAGTCAATAGAGAAGCCCTTTTCTTCTTAATCAGTTTGCCACATCTGGGTAATGATTAACAAATAAATTTAGTTCTTTCTATGAAGTATCGTATTCAGAATCATATTGAATTTCCATAATTAAAGAAGACATACATATTGTTTCTAGAGATAATAAATTTTGGCTGGATATAAAACAGCCGTCAACCTTAATCTTGAAAAATTCTGATTTGGAGCCAACAGCCTTATAGTATTGTGCCTGGTTTAATCTAGACAAGCAATGAGACAGATATATAACCTCTCACTTGATTTTTCTCTTATTTTTCTGTGAAGCTCAAGTGGCTTCCAGTGAAAACTGAGCATTACAAAATGATCAATATATATTATATCCAAAAAATGTACTTGTAAGCATCATGTGCATCTTTCCTTCAAGAAAAGTAGTTTCACCTTTCTTTACGATTTTGCTAAAGGCTGGAGTGCTTGTCTGCTTTCCTAATAAATAGGAGGTGTTTGTCTGAACTTAACTGTCAAATCAAGCCTTCCCCACAAACACTTTGAAATACCCAATACTCATACATTAGTTTATGCTTTGCAACGTCTTCACTTTCTTACCAAGCAAGTTATTATCTCAGTAGAATTATGGAAGTTCTACTTAAACTTTGTTTTACATTGCTCTAAATGTTTGAATCAATAATATGTTAATTGTCCCCTCTCATCAAAGCCTACTTTCCTTCATATTTAGTAAATTTATATCAAAGCCAAATTTTACGTTTTAAAGTTAGCTTTTAATGTAATCTTGATAAGCCACACCCTATTTTTAGAGGAAATACCTTTTTCTCTAAGAGTGGTGGGTTATATCTGCAGACTCAGTGGGTCCTGGGGAATCTGAGGATTCAAGATTTCCAAGTGCATCAAACACTTGTCCTCATTTGTGTCCCATTCTTTGCCAATCAGGGCCTTAGTCTTGTCATGGCAAATCTAACTAGTCAAGGTACTTAAGTTTCTCTAGAGCTCTGCTTGCCTTAAATCCTGAGCCTAGTTCTCCAGCCTTTTCTGCCTTAAGCTGCTGGCAATAAGAATCTCTTTGCATGTTTCCAAGCCAGCCCTTTGTTTTGCACGTTTAGCCTTTTATTGATGGTTAACCTTCTTCAGTCTTTCATTTTCTCTTTCCAAAAGCATCAATTGCCCCCAGGAAGCATTATTCAATACCTTTGCTCTTATAATCATATTTCCCACATGTATCTCAAATGCTTAATACATTGCACCCACCACTGCATTTTCCTTCACCTAGCCTCCCATTTTCCTTCAAAATAACCTCCCATTTTGCCCATGGTAAAAGCTTTATCATTGCTACCTGATGCCTGGAGCTGTTCGTATTCCACCTCATTACTCACTGAGCAGTGGGTGATCCAGCTCCAAAATCCCATTTTAGCATCTGTTTTTTCAGACTATTGTCAAACTGTCACAAGTTTGGATCTACATGAAGTATACTCAGATGAAAATTAACAAATTGGAGGTTCATTAAGGAATGCTCTTGGGATGAGTAATAGTGGGAGAAGGGAACAAAACCAAATTTGCGAGGAGGAAAAATTTGGTCTGTGATGTAGTCACAACAAGCCCTTAGCCAAATTCACATGGAGCTCCGAAGCTGGCATGACTCTTCCAAGTTGTACCAAACTGAAAAGAAGAAGCAAGGCTTTTCTATGCCTTCATTGACCAGTTATCACATTCAGGTTCCTAGCTCTCTCTCCCCACCACCCCCCCTCCACAACACACACACACACCCTCACACCAGAAAAGGAATATAATCTTGAAAAAGGCAGCTATCTTCAGCTAAGGACAATTCCCAAAGAGGGCAGACAGCTGAGGGTGTCAGATGTCAATCTTTGGAACAATTGGTAATAAATCCTTTATCCGTAAAGTAGGGATCTGGATGATGCAAACTAGCATGTTTACTGAAGAATTAAGTATTAATTAGGGACATATCAATAGGGCACGGACCCAGTTGAAAGATATCTCACTGGATAACTTTAGACTAATGTACATATCAAAATAAATGATAATAGGTTTTAAGGTCTTCATTAAAAAAGAATCCAGGAGTCCATAACTATAGTAAAAGGGTGAGTAAGTAGAAGTTCTTCTTTGTAGAATAATGCCAGTTAATTAACATAGAATGACAGAATTAAAAGAATTAGATCATTTTCAAATATCAAAGTAATGGTTTAGTTATCAATAGGCACTAAAACTATTGGCTGATAAATTATTGAAGATCAGGCTACTCATATAATTTCAAAGTATAAGCATATAGTATGTACATTAATTATCAAGTAGGAAAAGCACCTTTACAACAGCAAGATCTTGTAGATAACCATCTTAAGCAAGTGATCAACTCTAGTATCACCAATAAGAGGGAAAAAAACCAGATATCATTAACCTTTTGATTTGATGCAGTGGGAAGTACAAAACATTATTTAGGTATTATTCTTTTTTTTAAATTTTTTTAGCTTTATTGAGGTGTAATTGACAAATGAAAGTTGTATATATCTAAGATATGCAACTTGATGTATGATTTTTGTATACAATGTGAAATGATCACCACAATCAAGCTAATTAGCATATTACCTAGGTATTATTATTCTTGACAAAATGTTCAACTTGAATCTAATCATAAAGAAGCAATTAGGCAAACCCAGATTGTGAGAGAGTTTACAAGCCCACTAACCTGGGTTCTTCAAAAATATAATCATGAAAAACAAAAAGTGTAAGGTGACTGTCTTAAACTAAAGGAATTTAAAGAAATATGACAAACAAATATACTATAAGAACATTAATCAGATACTGAGTTGAAAATTAAAAAAGAACATTTGGGGCTCAATGGGGTAAATATGAGTATGGATTGTGTATTAGCTACTGCTATATTAATATTAAATTTCTTGAGTGTGATTATGTCAGAGTTACCTGCTAAAATACTTAAGGGTCAAGTGTCTTGATATCACCATTGCAGTTTTGAAAGTTATTTTTTTAAAAGGACGTGGAGAGAGAGATATGGCAAAATATTAACAGTTGGTGAATCAAGGTAAAGGTTATATGTGTATTTGTAATATTATACTGTCAATTTTTGTTTCAATTTTTTTTCAAAATAATATAGGAGAAAATTCTAAAATTTAAGCCAAGTCTTGATCCAATTTTCACAAAATCCCTTATTAATAAGGTCTATGTCCCTGAAATTTAATTGCTTTGAATTCTGATTACAACCTCTTCATACCAATCTTTTCTTTCTAGCATTAAAAATGAAGTGATTTTTAAGAGAAAATAACATACAATAACCACACTTATTTTACCTACATTTCCATGATTCCTATCCAAGTCATTTTACCCTGATAAATTCCCACAACTGCCAAAATGTAATCTCAACCCTAGTAATTTTCCCCAACCCTAGTTTCCTTTTGACATCTTTTTAGGTTTCAAGAGACTACTTCTGTTGACTGAGGTAAAAAAGGAGCCTCTAACTACTTTGGCAGTAAGTTAATAAAAAATAAATAACTTACTTTTTTAAAAGCTTTGTTTCAACTTCTCCTTTCTGACCCATATTTTCTCCTTTCTCATTATCTCATTCCATCAGGATCACATATCAAACCTGGTTTTAAAGAGAAAGAAAGTAAAAGGAAAGTTCTACATTAACCATCTTCCAAAAGAACTAGGGGAAAATGGAAGTTGAGAATACAGACATGTCTCCAAGTATATCTATTAGGACCTAAAGAAACTCTTTAATTCCTCATTTTTTTTAAATAGCAGTGACCCTCTGTGCTATCACTTTTTAAAGAGCTATGTTGCAGCAATTTAAGGAACATGGCTCTCATTTTCTACAATTACAGGTTTCAATGGAATTCTTACTGGTAAAATATGTCAAAATTATATACACAGGAAATCCTCCAGGGGAGATCGGGGAAGATGGCGGAATAGTAAGACACGGAGATCACCTTCCTCCCCGCAGATACACCAGAAATACATCTACACGTGGAACAACTCCTACAGAACACCTACTGAAAGCAGGCAGAAGACCTCAGACCTCCCAAAAGGCGAGAAACTCCCCACGTACCTGGGTAGGGCAAAAGAAAAAAGAATAAACAGAGACAAAAGATAGGGACGGGACCTGCACCAGTGGGAGGGAGCTGTGAAGGAGGATAGGTTTCCACACACTAGGAAGCCCCTTCACGGGCAGAGACTGCAGGTGGCAGAGGCGGAAGCTTCAGAGCCGCGGAGGAGAGCACAGCAACAGGGGTGCGGAGGGCAAAGCGGAGAGATTCCAGCGCAGAGGATTGGGGCCGACCGGCACTCACCAGCCGAGAGGCTTGTCTGCTCGCCCGCCGGGGCGGGCGGGGCTGGGAGCTGAGGCTCAGGCTTCGGTCGGATCCCAGGAAGAGGACTGGGGCTGGCCGTGTGAACACAGCCTGTAGGGGGTTATGCAGCACGGCTAGCCGGGAGGGAGTCGGGGAAAAGTCTGGACTTAGTGAAGAGGCAAGAGACTTTTTCTTGCCTCTTTGTTTCCCCGTGTGCGAGGAGAGGAGATTAAAAGCGCTGCTTAAAGGAGCTCCAGAGACGGGCGCGAGCCGCGGCTAAAAGCGCGGACCCCAGAGACAGGCATGAGACGCTAAGGCTGCTGCTGCCGCCACCAAGAAGCCTATGTGGGAGCACAGGTCACTATCCACAACCCCCTTCCGGGGAGCCAGTGCAGCCCGCCACTGCCAGGGTCCCGGGATCCAGGGATAACTTCCGAGGGAGAACGCACGGCGCGCCTCAGGCTGGTGCAACGTCACGCTGGCCTCTGCCGCCGCAGGCCCGCCCCGCACTCCGTGCCCCTCCCTCCCCCCCGCCTGGGTGAGCCAGAGTCCCCGAAGCAGCTGCTCCTTTAAACCCGTCCTGTCTGAGCGAAAAACAGATGCCCTCCAGCGACCTACATGCAGAGGCAGGGCCAAATACAAAGCTGAGCCCCGGGAGCTGTGAGAACAAATAAGAGAAAGGGAAATCTCTCCCAGCAGCCTCAGAAGCAGCGGATTAAAGCTCCAGAATCAACTTGATGTACGCTGCACCTGGGAATACATGAATAGACAACGAATCATCCCAAATTGAGGAGGTGGACTTTGAGAGCAAGATTTATGATTTTTTTTCCCCTTTTCCTCTTTTTGTGAGTGTGTATGTGTATGCTTCTGTGTGAGATTTTGTCTGTATAGCTTTGCTTCCACCACTTGTCCTAGGGTTCTTTTCGTTTGTTTTTGGTTCTTTGGTTTTTTTCTTTTTAAAAAAAAAAAAAACCCTTTTTTCTTAATTTTTTATTTTAATAACTATTTTATTTTGTCTTATTTTATTTTATCTTTTCTTTCTTTCTTTCTTTCCTTCCTTCCCTCCTTCCTTCCTCCCTCCCTCCCTCCTTTCTTTCTTTCTTTATTTCTTTCCTTCTTTCTTTTTTTTTTCTTCTTTGTTTCTTTCTTGCTAGTTTTTCTCCCTTCTATTCTGAGCTGTGTGGATGAAAGGCTCTTGGTGCTGCAGCCAGGAGTCAGTGCTGTGCCTCTGAGGTGGGAGAACCAACTTCAGGACACTGGTCCACAAGAGACCTCCCAGCTCCACATAACATCAAACTACAAAAATCTCCCATAGATCTCCATCTCAACATCAGCACCCAGCTTCACTCAACGACCAGCAAGTTACAGTGCTGGACACCCTATGCCAAACAACTAGCAAGACAGGAACACAAGCCCACCCATTATCAGAGAGGCTGCCTAAAATCATAATAAGTCCACAGACACCCCCAAAACACAGCACTAGATGTGGACCTGCCCACCAGAAAGACAAGATCCAGCCTCATCCACCAGAATACAGGCACTAGTCACCTCCACCAGGAAGCATACACAATGGGAACTACGAACCTGCAAAAAGGAGACCCCAAACACAGTAAGATAAGCAAAATTAGAAGACAGAAAAACACACAGCAGATAAAGGAGCAAGATAAAAACCCACCAGACCTAACAAATGAAGAGGAAATACGCAGTCTACCTGGTAAAGAATTCAGAATTATGATAGTAAAGGTGATCCAAAATCTTGGAAATAGAATAGACAAAATGCAAGAAACATTTAACAAGGACCTAGAAGAACTAAAGATGAAACAAGTAACAATGAACAACATAATAAATGAAATCAAAAATACTCTAGATGGGAACAAACTGAGTCAGAAGAACGGATAAGTGACATGGAAGATAAAATAGTGGAAATAACTACTACAGAGCAGAATAAAGAAAAAAGAATGAAAAGAACTGAGGACAGTCTCAGAGACCTCTGGGACAACATTAAACGCACCAACATTCGAATTATAGGGGTTCCAGAAGAAAAAGAGAAAAAGAAAGGGACTGAGAAAATATTTGAAGAGATTATAGTTGAAAACTTCCCTAATATGGGAAAGGAAATAGTTAATCAAGTCTAG
Organism: Aethalodelphis obliquidens; assembly: GCF_003676395.1. Classification (NCBI taxonomy): domain Eukaryota; kingdom Metazoa; phylum Chordata; class Mammalia; order Artiodactyla; family Delphinidae; genus Aethalodelphis; species Aethalodelphis obliquidens. The sequence goes on along the minus strand of NW_020837945.1, from coordinate 26,534,858 downwards.
GAAGTGCAGAGAGTCCCATACAGGATAAATCCAAGGAGATATACGCCAAGACACATATTAATCAAACTGTCAAAAATTAAATACAAAGAAAACATATTAAAGCAGCATGGGAAAAACAACAAATAACACACAAGGGAATCTCGATAAGGTTAACAGCTGATCTTTCAGTAGAAACTTTGCAGGCCAGAAGGGACTGGCAGGACATATTTAAAGTGATGAAGGAGAAAAACCTGCAACCAAGATTACTCTACCCAGCAAGGATCTCATTCCAATTTGATGGAGAAATTAAAACCTTTACAGACAAGCAAAAGCTGAGAGGGTTCAGGACCACCAAACCACCTTTACAACAAATGTTAAAGACCTTCTCTAGGCAAGAAACACAAGAAAAGGAAAAGACCTACAATAACGAACACAAAATAATTAAGAAAATGGGAATAGGAACGTACATATTGATAATTACCTTAAATGTAAATGAATTAAATGCTCCCACCAAAAGACACAGATTGGCTGAATGGATACAAAAACAAGACACATATATAGGCTGCCTACAAGAGACCCACTTCAGACCTAGAGATGCATACAGACTGAAAGTAAAGGGATAGAAAAAGATATTCCATGCAAATGGATACCAAAAGAAAGCTGGAGTAGAAACTCTCATATCAGACAAAATAGACTTTAAAATAAAGACTATTAGAAGAGACAAAGAAGGACACTACATAATGATCAAGGGATCAATCCAAGAAGAAGATATAACAATTGTAAATATTTATGCACCCAACATAGGAGCACCTCAATACATAAGGCAAATACAGCAATAAAAGGGGATATCGACAGTAACACATTCATATTAGGGGGCTTTAACACCACACATTCACCAATGGACAGATCATCCAAAATGAAAATAAATAAGGAAACACAAGCTTTAAATGATACATTAAACAAGATGGACTTCATTGATATTTACAGGACATTGCATCCAAAAACAACAGAATACACATTTTTCTCAAGTGCTCATGGAACATTCTCCAGGATAGATCATATCTTGGGTCACAAATCAAGCCCTGGTAAACTTAAGAAAATTGAAATTGTATCAAGTATCTTTTCTGACCACAACGCTATGAGACTAGATATCAATTACAGGAAAAGATATGTAAAAAATCCAAACACATGGAGGCTAAACAATACACTATTTAATTACTAAGTGATCACTGAAGAAATCAAACAGGAAATTAAAAAATACCTAGAAACAAATGACAATGGAGACACGACGACCCAAAACCTATGGGATGCAGCAAAAGCAGTTCTAAGAGGGAAGTTTATAGTAATACAATCCTAACTTAAGAAACAGGATACATCTCGAATAAACAACCTAACCTTGCACCTAAAGCAATATGAGAAAGAAGAACAGAAAACCCCCAAAGTTAGCATAAGGAAAGAAATCATAAAAAACAGATCAGAAATAAATGAAAAAGAAATGAAGGAAACAATAGCAAAGACCAATAAAACTAAAACCTGGTTCTTTGAGAAGATTAACAAAATTGATAAACCATTAGCCAGACTCATCAAGAAAAAAAGGAAGAAGACTCTAATCAACAGATTTAGAAATGAAAAAGGAGAAGTAACAACTGACTGCAGAAATACAAAAGATCATGAGACATTACTACAAGCAACTGTATGCCAATAAAATGGACAACCTGGAAGAAATGGACAAATTTGTAGAAATGCACAACCTTCTGAGACAGAACCTGGAAGAAATAGAAAATACGAACAGACCGATCACAAGCACTGAAATTGAAACTGTGATTTAAAATCTTCCAACAAAGAAAAGCCCAGGACCAGATGGCTTCACAGGCGAATTCTATCAAACTTTTAGAGAAGAGCTAACACCTATCCTTCTCAAACTCTTCCAAAATATAGCAGAGGGAGGAACACTCCCAAACTCATTCTACGAGGCCACCATCACCTTGGTACCAAAACCAGACAAGGGTGTCACAAAGAAAGAAAACTACAGGCCAATATCACTGATGAACATAGATGCAAAAATCCTCAACAAAATACTAGCAAACAGAATCCAACATCACATTAAAAGGATCATACACCATGATCAACTGGGGTTTATTCCCGGAATGCAAGGATTCTTCAATATACGCAAATCAATCAACATGATACACCATATTAACAAATTGAAGGAGAAAATGCATATTATCATCTCAATAGATGCAGAGAAAGCTTTTGACAAAATTCAACACCCATTTATGATAAAAACCCTGCAGAAAGTAGGCATAGAGGGAACTTTCCTCAACATAATAAAGGCCATATATGACAAACCCACAGCCAACATCGTCCTTAATGGTGAAAAACTGAAACCATTTCCACTAAGATCAGGAACAAGACAAGGTTGCCCACTCTCACCACTATTATTCAACATAGTTTTAGAAGTTTTAGCCAGAGTAATCAGAGAATAAAAAGAAATAAAAGAACTCCAAATCAGAAAAGAAGAAGTAAAGCTGTCACTGTTTGCAGATGACATGATACTATACATAGAGAATCCTAAAGATGCTACCAGAAAACAGCTAGAGCTAATCAATGAATTTGGTAAAGTAGCAGGATACAAAATTGATGCACAGAAATATCTGTCATTCCTATACACTAATGATGAAATATCTGAAAGTGAAATTAAGAAAACATTCCCATTTACCATTGCAACAAAAAGAAGAAAATGTCTAGGAATAAACGTACCTAAGAAGACAAAAGACCTGTATGCAGAAAATTATAAGACACTGATGAAAGAAATTAAAGATGATACAAATAGATGGGGAGATATACCATGTTTTTGGATTGGAAGAATCAACATTGTGAAAATGACTCTACTACCCAAAGCAGTATACAGATTCAATGCAATCCCTATCAAAGTACCACTGGCATTTTTCAGAGAACTAGAACAAAAAATTTCACAATTTGTATGGAAACACAAAAGACCCCGAATAGCCAAAGCAATCTTGGGTACGAAAAACGAGCTGTAGGAAGCAGGATCCGTGACTTCAAACTATACTACAAAGCTACAGTAATCAAGACAGTATGGTACTGGCACAAAAACAGAAAGATAGATCAATACAGTAGGATACAAAGCCCAGAGATAAACCCACGCACATATGGTCACCTTATCTTTGATAAAGGAGGCAGTGGAGAAAGGACAGCCTCTTCAATAAGTGGTGCTGGGAAAACTGGAAAGGTACATGTAAAAGTATGAGATTAGAATACTCCCTAACACCACTCACAAAAATAGGCTCAAAATGGATTAAAGACCTAAATGTAAGGCCAGAAACTATCAAACTCTTAGAAGAAAACATAGGCAGAACACTCTATGACATAAATCACAGCAAGTTCCTTTTTGACCCACCACCTAGAGAAATGGAAATAAAAACAAAAATAAACAGATGGGACCTAATGAAACTTCAAAGCTTTTGCACAGTAAAGGAAACCATAAACAAGACCAAAACACAACCCTCAGAATGGGAGAAAATATTTGTAAATGAAGCAACTGAAAAAGGATTACTCTCCAAAATTTATAAGCAGCTCATGCAGTTCAATAACAAGAAAACAAACAACCCAATCCAAAAATGGGCAGAAGACCTAAATAGACATTTCTCCAAAGAAGATATACAGATTGCCAACAAACACATGAAAGAATGTTCAACATCATTAATCATTAGAGAAATGCAAATCAAAACTACAATGAGATATCATCTCACACCAGTCAGAATGACCATCATCAAAATATCTAGAAACAATAAATGCTGGAGAGGGTGTGGAGGAAAAGGAAACATTCTTGCACTTCTGGTGGGAATGTGAATTGTTACAGCCACTATGGAGAACAGTATGGAGGTTCCTTAAAAAGCTACAAATAGAACTACCATATGACCCAGCAATCCCACTACTGGGCATATACCCTGAGAAAATCATAACTCAAAAAGAGTCATGTACCAAAATGTTCATTGCAGCTCTATTTACAATAGCCCAGAGATGGAAACAACCTAAGTGTCCATCATCGGATGAATTTATAAAGAAGATGTGGCACATATATACAATGGAATATTACTCAGCCATAAAAAAGAAACGAAATTGAGCTATTTGTAATGAGGTAGATGGACCTAGAGTCTGTCATACAGAGTGAAGTAAGTCAGAAAAAGAAAGACAAATACCATATGCTAACACATATATATGGAAATGAAGAAAAAAAAATGTCAAGAAGAACCTAGTGGTATGACAGGAATAAAGACACAAACCTACTAGAGAATGGACTTGAGGATATGGGGAGGGGGAAGGGTAAGCTGTGACAAAGCAAGAGAGTGTCATGGACATATATACACTACCAAATGTAAAATAGATAGCTAGTGGGAAGCAGCCGCATAGCACAGGGAGATCAGCTCGGTGCTTTGTGACCACCTAGAGGGGGGGGATAGGGGGGGGGGGAGGGAGGGAGATGCAAGAGGGAAGAGTTATGGGAACATATGTATATGTATAACTGATTCATTTTGTTATAAAGCAGGAACTAACACAACATTGTAAACCAATTATACTCCAATAAAGATGTAAAAATAATATAATAAATAAAAAGGAAAAAAACAATTATATACACATATTCATAAAGTTTAAACTGTCTAGATATGTATATGGTCTTTGAAACATTCTCTTTTAATTTCAGAGTTTCAGATATTTCAGAAGTGAATATTTTCCTTCACTAGTCCATTTTCTGAAATAATAACACTTCAGCAGAACTCAAGTAAATTTTAACAAGTATGTATTCCTCTAAGACGTTTTTTTCTTTGCTATTTAAGGGCCTCTCCCATCCCACAAATGCCCTACTAGCTATAGACTCATATATTAAATATACACACATATATATATATCTATAAACCCTCCTAATGTATTTATATAAAGGCACTCCAACACAATGCATAAAACAGGTGAGCTACTTTTAATTTTATCATGGGAAATATGTGTAGTTAACGTGAAAGAATATCAAGCAATGCTAACTCTGTTTTTTTGGAAAAACACTCTAGATGTTTTGTGAGAAGAGAAAAATCTCTATAGGATAGAATTGTAACAGTACTTTTATGTAAAGCAGTTTTATTTGAAATATACTGTCCCAGACAGCAGTGAAGAGAAGAGTTTTAATCCAAAATACATCCAGGCTCAGTCCCTTCTGGCCAATTATTTGATTTCAGTAATGCTCTTCTTGCCTCTGCCTAGCACTAGCTATTAAATATAGTGCTGTGCCTTTTAGAAAACTTTTACTTTACATGAGAGCCAAAAGGTAAATCTGTACAAAATTGAACTAGGAGTTAAAATATGATTTTGAAATGGAAAAACATATTAGCTCAAATTCTGACAAATGAAAATCTTTTTGAAAAAATTAAGTAACAGAAAGTGCTAGTCAGTGTCTATCAACCATCAATCCCATTTAGACAAAGACTGGGCAAAGCTCACAATTACCCAGAGGTTTTCAAATGTTTTTCCTTGATTTAAATCAAGCTTTGGGGGAAATGCCAAAATTTTCTAATAACATTAGGATAGGATTAAATTCAACAAATATTTATTGGAAAGTCCTGGAATAGTCACTGTATAAAGACGGCTAAGAAGAGACAGTCCCTGCCCTGGGGCAATCTAGTGGATAAAATTAGGCAAGTTTTTTAAAACAAGAAGGAATAAGAGAGGAGCTTCAAGATGGTGGAAGAGTAAGATGCGGAGATCAACTTCCTCCCCACAACCACATCAGAAATACATCTACAAGTGGAACCACGCCTACAGAACACCTACTGAATGCAGGCAGAAGACCTCAGACCTACCAAAAGGCAAGAAACTCCCCACGTACCTGGGTAGGGCAAAAGAAAAAACAGAGACAAAAGAATAGGGACGGGACCTGCACCAGTGGGAGGGAGCTGTGAAGGAGGCAAGGTTTCCACACACTAGAAGCCCCTTTGCCGGTGGAGACTGTGGGTGGCAGAGGGGGGAAGATTCGGAGCCACAGAGGAGAGCGCAGCAACAGGGGTGCGGAGAGCAAAGGGGAGAGATTCCTGCACAGAGGATCGGCGCCGACCAGCACTCACCAGCCCAAGAGGCTTGTCGGCTCACCTGCTGGGGCAGGCGGGGCTGGGAGCTGAGGCTTGTGCTTCGGTTGGATGCAGGGAGAGGACTGGGGTTGGCTGCGTGAACACAGCCTGAAGGGGTTAGTGTGCCACGGCTAGCCGGGAGGGAGTCCGGGAAAAAGTCTGGAGCTGCCAAAGAGGCAAGAGACATTTTCTTGCTTCTTTGTTTCCTGGTGCATGAGGAGAGGGGATTAAAAGCACTGCCTGAACGAGCTCCAGAGAAGGACACAAGCCGCGGCTATCAGCGTGGACCCCAGAGCCATGCATGAGATGCTAAGGCTGCTGCTGCCTCCACCAGGAAACCTGTGAGCAAGCACAGGTCACTATCCACACCTCCCCTCCCAGGATCCTGTGCGGCCCGCCAATGCCAGGGTCCCGTGATCCAGGGACAACTTCCCTGGGAGAACACATGGCATGTCTAAGGCTGGTGCAACGTCCCACTGGCCTCTGCCGCCACAGGATCACCCCGCATCCATACCCCTCCCTCCCCCGGCCTGAGTGAGTCAGAGCCCCTGAATCAGCTGCTCATTTAACCCCGTCCTGTCTGAGCGAAGAACAGATGCCCTCAGGTGACATACATGCAGAAGCGGGGCCAAATCCAAAGCTGAACCCCGGGAGCTGTGCCAACAAATAAGAGAAAGGGAAATCTCTCCCAGTAGCCTCAGGAGCAGCGGATTAAATCTCCACAATCAATTTGATGTACCCTGCACCTGTGGAATACCTGAATAGACAACGAATCATCCCAAATTGAGGAGGTGGACTTTGGGAACAATGATATATATTTTTTTTTCCCCATTTTTCTCATTTTGGAAGTGTGTATGTCTATGCTTCTATGTGTGATTTTGTCTGTATAGCTTTGCTTCTACCATTTGGCCTAGGGTTCTGTCTATCTGGATATTTTTTGTTTTTTTTTTAAATTTTTTCTTAATTATTTTTTATTTTAATAACTTTATTTTATTCTATTTTATTTTATCTTCTTTCCTTCTTTCTTTCTATTTTTTGTCCCTTTTATTCTGAGCGATGTGGATGAAAGGCTCTTGATGCTCCAGCCAGGCGTCAGGGCTGTGCCTCTGAGGTGGGAGAGCCAAGTTCAGGACACTGGTCCACAAGAGACCTCCCAGCTCCACATAATATCAAACGGCAAAGTCTCCCAGAGATCTCCATCTCAACACCATGACCCAGCTTCACTCAACGACCAGCAAGCTACAATGCAGGACAACCTATGCCAAACAACTAGCAAGACAGGAACACAACCCCATCCATTAGAAGAGAGGCTGCCTAAAATCATAATAAGGCCACAGACACCCCAAAACATACCACCAGACGTAGACCTGCCCAACAGAAAGACAAGATCCAGCCTCATCCACCAGAACACAGGCATTAGTCCCTTCCACCAGGAAGCCTGCACAACCCACTGAATCAACCTTAGCCACTGGGGACAGACTCTAAAAACAACAGGAACTATGAACCTGCAGCCTGCAAAAAGCAGACCCCAAACACGGTAAGTTAAGCAAAATGACAAGACAGAAAAACACACAGCAGATGAAGGAGCAAGGCAAAAACCCACCAGACCTAAAAAATGAAGAGGAAATAGGCAGTCTACCTGAAAAAGAATTCAGAGTAATGATAGTAAAGATGATCCAAAATCTTGGAAATAGAATATAGAAAATAAAAGAAATGTTTAACAAGGACCTAGAAGAAATAAAGAGCAAACAAACAATGATGAACAACACAATAAAGGAAATTAAAAATTCTCTAGAAGGGATCAATAGCAGAATAACTGAGGCAGAAGAACGGATAAGTGACATGGAAGATAAAATAGTGGAAATAACTACTACAGAGCAGAATAAAGAAAAAAGATTGAAAAGAACTGAGGACAATCTCAGAGACCTCTGGGACAACATTAAACACACCAACATTCGAATTATACGGGTCCCAGAAGAAGAGAAAAAGAAAGGGACTGAGAAAATATTTGAAGAGATTATAGTCGAGAACTTCCCTAATATGGGAAAGGAAATAGTTAATCAAATTCAGGAAGCACAGAGAGTCCCATACAGGATAAATCCAATGAGAAACACACCAAGACACATATTAATCAAACTATCAAAAATTAAATACAAAGAAAAAATATTAAAAGCATCAAGGGAAAAACAACAAGTAACACACAGGGAATCCCCATATGGTTAATGGCTGACCTTTCAGCAGAAATTCTGCAAGCCAGAAGACAGTGGCAGGACATATCTAAAGTGATGAAAGAGAAAAACCTACAGCCACAACTACTTTACCCAGCAAGGATCTCATTCAGATTTGACAGAGAAATTAAAAGCTTTACAGAGAAGCAAAAGCTAAGCGAATTCAGCACCACCAAACGAACTTTACAACAAATGCTAAAGGAACTTCTCTAGGCAGGAAACACAGAGGAGGAAAAGACCTACAATAATAAACCCAAAACAATTAAGAAAATGGTAATAGGAACATACATATTGATAATTACCTTAAATGTAAATGGAGTAAATGCTCCCACCAAAAGGCATAAACTGGCTGAATGGATACAAATACAAGACACATATATAGGCTGTCTACAACAGACCCACTTCAGACCAAGGGACACATACAGACTGAAAGTGAGTGGATGGAAAAAGATATTCAATGCCAATGGATATCAAAAGAAAGCTGGGGTAGCAGTTCTCATATCAGACAAAATAGACTCTAAAGCAAAGACTATTAAAGGAGACAAAGAAGGACACTACATAATGATCAAGGGAGCAATCCGAGAAGAAGCTATAACAATTGTAAATATTTATGCACCCAACATAGGAGCACCTCAATACATAAGGCAAATACTAAGAGCCATAAAAGTGGAAATCAACAGTAACAGAATCATAGTAAGGGACTTTAACACCCCACTTTCACCAATGGACAGATCATCCAAAGTGAAAATAAAAAAGGAAGCATAAGCTTTAAATAATACATTAAACAAGATGGACTTACTTGATATTTAAAGGTCATTCCATCCAAAAACAACAGAATACACATTCTTCTCAAGTTCTCATGGAACATTCTTCAGGATAGATCGTATCTCAGGTCACAAATCAAGCCCTGGTAAATTTTAAAAAATTGAAATTGTATCAAGTATCTCTTCAGACCACAGTGCTATGAGACTAGATATCAATAAAGGAAAAAACCTGTAGGAAATACAAACACATGGAAGCTAAACAAAACACTATTTAATAAACAAGAGATCACTGAAGAAATCAAAGAGGAAATCAAAAAATACCTAGAAACAAATGACAATGAAAACACAACGACCCAAAACCTATGGGATGCAGCAAAAATAGTTCTAAGAGGGAAGATTATAGCTATACAAGCCTACCTTAAGAAACAAGAAACATCTCAAATAAACAAACTAACTTTACACCTAAAGCAATTAGAGAAAGAAGGCAACAAAACCCCAAATTTAGTAAAAGGAAAGAAATCATAGAGATCAGATCAGAAATAAATGAAAAAGAAATGAAGGAAACAATAGCAAAGGTCAATAAAACTAAAAGCTGGTTCCTTGAGAAGATTAACAAAATTGATAAACCATTAACCAGACTTGTCAAGAAAAAAGGGAGAAGACTCAAATCAATAGAATTAGAAATGAAAAAGAAGTAACAACTGACAATGCAGAAATACAAAGGATCATAAGAGATTACTACAAGCAACTATATGCCAATAAAATGGACAACCTGGAAGAAATGGACAAATTTGTAGAAATGCACAACCTTCCGAGACAGAACCTGGAAGAAATAGAAAATACGAACAGACCGATCACAAGCACTGAAATTGAAACTGTGATTAAACATCTTCCAACAAACAAAAACCCAGGACCAGATGACTTCACATGCGAATTCTATCAAACATTTAGAAAAGAGCTAACACCTATCCTTCCCAAACTCTTGCCAAATATAGCAGAGGGAGGAACACTCCCAAACTCATTCTATGAGGCCACCATCACTCTGATACCAAAACCAGACAAAGATGTCACAAAGAAAGAAAGTACAGACCAATATCACTGATGAACATAGATGCAAAAATCCTCAACAAAATACTAGCAAACAGAATCCAACATCACATTAAAAGAATCATACACCATGATCAACTGGGGTTTATCCCAGGAATTCAAGGATTCTTCAATATACACAAATCAATCAACGTGATACACCATGCTAACAAATTGAAGGAGAAAAAGCACATGACCATCTCAATAGATGCAGAGAAAGCTTTTGACAAAATTCAACACCCATTTATGATAAAAACCCTGCAGAAAGTAGGCATAGAGGGAACTTTCCTCAACATATTAAAGGCCATATATGAAAAACCCACGCCAACATCATCTGCAATGGTGAAAAACTGAAATCATTTCCACTAAGATCAGGAACAAGACAAGGTTGCCTACTGTCACCACTATTATTCAACATAGTTTTGGAAGTTTTAGCTACAGCAATCAGAGAAGAAAAAGAAATAAAAAGACTCCAAATTGGTAAAGAAGTAAAGCTGTCACTGTTTGCAGATGACATGATACTATACATAGAGAATCCTAAAGATGCTACCAGAAAACAGCTAGAGCTAATCAATGAATTTGGTAAAGTAGCAGGATACAAAATTAATGCACAGAAATATCTTGCATTCCTATACACTAATAATGAAATATCTGAAAGTGAAATTAAGAAAACACTCCCATTTACCATTGCAACAAAAAGAATAAAATATCTAGGAATAAACCTACCTAAGGAGACAAACGACCTGTATGCAGAAAATTATAAGACACTGATGAAAGAAATTAAAGATGATACAAATAGATGGAGAGATATACTATGTTCTTGGAATGGAAGAATCAACATTGCGAAAATGACTCTACTACCCAAAGCAATCTACAGATTCAATGCAATCCCTATCAAACTACCACCAGCATTTTTCACAGAACTAGAACAAAAAATTTCACAATTTGTTTGGAGACACAAAAGACCCTGAATAGCACAAGTAATCTTGAGAAAGAAAAACGGAGCTGGAGGAATCAATCTCCCTGACTTCAGACTATACTACAAACCTACAGTAATCAAGACAGTATGGTACTGGCACAAAAACAGCAATATAGATCAATGGAACAGGATAGAAAGCCCAGAGATAAACCCACGCACATATGGTCACCTTATCTTTGATAAAGGAAGCAAGAATATACAGTGGAGGAAAGATAGCCTCTTCAATAAGTGGTGCTGCGAAAACTGGACAGCTACATATAAAAGAATGAAATTAGCACACTCTCTAACACCATACACAAAAATAAACTCAAAATGGATTAGAGACCTAAATGTAAGGCCAGACACCATCAAACTCTTAGATGAAAACATAGGCAGAACACTCTATGATATAAATCACAGCAAGATCCTTTTTGACCCTCCTCCTAGAGAAATGGAAATAAAACAAAAATAAACAAATGGGACCTAATGAAACTTCAAAGCTTTTGCACAGTAAAGGAAACCATAAACAAGATGAAAAGCGAACCCTCAGAATGGGAGAAAATATTTGCAAATGAAGCAACTGACAAAGGATTAATCTCCAAACATACAAGCAACTCATGCAGCTCAATATCAAAAAAACAAACAGCAATGAAAAGGAACGAAACTGAGTTATTTGTAGTGAGGGGGATGGACCTAGAGACTGTCATAGAGAGTGAAGTCAGAAAGAGAAAAACAAATACTGTATGCTAACACATATATATGGAATCTAAAAAAAAAGAAAATGGTCAGAAGAACCTAGGGACAAGACAGGAATAAAGATGCAGACCTACTAGAGAATGGACTTGAGGATATATGGGGAGGGGGAAAGGTAAGCTGGGACAAAGTGAGAGAGTGTCATGGACATATATACACTACCAAATGTAAAATAGATAGCTAGTGGGAAGCAGCCGCATAGCACAGGGATATCAGCTTGGTGCTTTGTGACCACCTAGAGGGGTGGGATAGGGAGGGTGGGAGGGAGGGAGATGCAAGAGGGAAGAGATATGGGGACACATGTATATGTATAACTGACTCACTTTGTTATAAAGCAGAAACTGACACACCATTGTAAAGCAATTATACTTTAATAAAGATGTTAAAAAAAAAAAGGAATAAGATGACTTTATTAGTTATCTATTCCAACACTTAGTAGTTTAAACAACAACCAGTTGATTAGCTCACAATTCTGATAGACAGTTGCTGGTCTGGGCCCGGTTTGGCTAATCTGGCCTGAGCTTGACCATATATCTGTGGCATTTGCAAGTTCAGCTAGGACTGCCTATTCCCAGATGGCCTCATCCACATGTTTTGCCATTTGGCAAAAAAATAATAGTAATTCTTACCAAAACTAGGGTGGTTGAGGAGAAAGTGGGGAGGATGTGATAGACACTTTAAAAATAAAAAGAATATGTCTTTTGGATTTAAACTTTACACTATTATCAACTACTGTTAAATTCATTTTTAAATGAGATATTTCAGCACATTTTATCCCATCTTGGTCATCTCACTGTTGCCTCAAACAGTTTTTTTGTGTGTCTGGGTGGGGTGGGGGGAGAAGGGGAGGAATTATGCAAGATGTATAAGTTCAGATTAATAGAACCCTTTACCCTTTCAACACATAATAATTTCTATTTCTTCAAATAGCACAGTTTCAAAACATCCAAATATGGTTTCCCTCTTTTTTTTCTTCTCCATTTTCCCTATGTAATTATTTGTCTCCAGCATCCTCACCCCATTTCTATTCCCACTGTTTTCACTGTATTGCAGACCCTACTTGTTTCTTGCTTAGACTACTGTACTATGTCCCCTCATAGTCTCATCACACCCAGGTTTACTCTTCACAATCCTGCTGTTGCCTCCAAATTAGTCTTCTTAACTCATTTCCTCCTGCACACAGGTTTCTATAGCTCCCCATTTTCACCTGAATTTCTCAGCCTAGCATTAAAAGTTTTCTACACTTAGCCCCATTTATATTTCTAAACTGTTATTTCTCATTGTTCTATGACATCAACACTATACATCAGTCAAAATGGAAGACTCAACATTCTTTCAAACGCCAAGATACAGTTGGTCTTTCCTCCCACGTGGAATATCTTCCCTGATCTCAAAAATCCCAAATATCCTTCCACATCCAGTTCATAAACTAGCTCCTATTTGAAGCCTTTCCCAATCATCCTAGTTGGAAATTCTCTTTCTCATTATTATATTAGCAGTTTGTTTCACCATCATGATATTCATTTGTGTTATAGCTATTTAAATACATATTTTATTTTCCTTAAGAGGTTCTAGTTCCTTGAATAAAGTGACATGCCTTATTCAACCTTATCTTCCCCGTAATGTTTTAATACTGCACATGAACATGATTCTGCCAATTAAAGAGCTACCAGTCTAGGGTGAGAGGTGGGCATGTAAACAAATATCAAAATAACAAGTTAATTTTAGTAATATAAATATACTAGGTACAACTACACAAAGAGTAATCAATTCCACTTGAATAGAACAGAAAGAATTTCACAGAGGAGAGGTTAATGAGGCAGGTTTTGAGGAATAAGCAGACGTTTTCTAAGTAGTCCAGGGGAAAACCATTCCAAGTAGAATAACTAAACCATTCAAAGACATAGAGGCATGGAATAGCTCCATATGCTTAGAGACTCTACTATATAATGATCATTCATGGGAGTGGTGAAAGATCAGATACACAATTTAATTTTATTGGATTTCATGAACCAAAAAGCTGTTTTCTTAAATTGGAGTCATCCTTTATTTTGCCACATAAGGACACTGAAAACAACAAAAATAAAAACAATAAGCAACTACTCTTCTATTGCTTAGAATACTAAAATTACATTCTGAGATTATATCATTTTAAAAGATTGTCCTTTATGCTGAATTTAGTTTTCAGAATAGCGCTCACCCTAATATCTCACATTTCCTCATGGAATTTGTCCACAATATTTGGAAACCATTATTTTAAGTGATAAAAAATGGAGTAGATATTTAAAATTTTTAACCACAGAAATAAATCTTTATTACATTTAGACAAGAATCCTCAGAGACCAATATGGAGATATGGAGAATATTTTGATAAGGAGTAAGACAACGCATGTTGAAAAGGTCTTAATGACAAGTGACAGATGAAGAGGGCGTATAATGTGGTGCTGAGCAGTAACAACCTTACAGAGGCATCCAAACTATGGATGTTAAAATGGCCAGACCTACTGGCTGTCCATGGAAAGTGAGGACAATAGATGTTCCTGGCTTTAGCATGTAAAAAATGAAGGAAAAGAGACAGATGTGTAAAGTGAAAACAATAATGAGCTTGGTTTCAGACACCTTCCGGTTATCTATTGTTTCACAACAAACTACTTCAAAACATAGTGACTTCAAACAATAACATTTATTATCTCATGGTGTCTGTGGGTCAGGAACTCATCAGTTCTTCCCAAGGTGATGCTGGGTCAGGGTCTCTCGTTAGGTTGCAATCAAGATGTTGACCAGAGCTACAGGCATCTGAAGGATAGTCTGGAACTGAAAATCTCCTTCCAAACTCACCCATGGAGGTGAGTGGTAGGAGGCTCCAGTTCCTCACCTCCTGGCCCCTCCATCAGTGATTGAGTGTCCTAACAACAGAACAGCTAGCTTGCCCCAAAGCTAGTGATACAAGAGAGAGAACAAGGAGGAAGTGGCTATGTCTGTATGGCCTAGTCTCAGAAATCACACGCTAATCTTCCCACCATGTTCTTTTCATTGGAAGTGAGTTACTAAGTCCAGCCCATATTCCAAGTGTGGGTAATCAAGCCTCAACTCTTGAAGGGAGGAATATCAAAAAATGTGTGAACATGATTTAAAACTATCACAAACATGTTGAGTTTGAGTTTCCTGAGGCACACACAAATGGAGTGATCCAATAGCTAGTATACAATGCAGAATCAAGATCTAGAGTGAGAAGACACATTTGGGGATCGTCAGCTCTCTGTGGAACTGGGAGCTGTGGATAGGGAAAACAGTGGACAAGATTGATATTATTCTGTGTGAAGGCTGAAAGAGAAGAGGGCCAAAGGTGGACATATAGGGAAGATCTACATTAATGGCAAAAGCAGGGAAAGAGCCAGCCAGTGGAGCTGAGAAGAAAAAATAAAGACAATATTTTTCATTTCCTATCATAAAATCCAAGAGAAAAAAATATATATTCAGAAAATATTGTGTGCCTCAACATTGGGCAACGATAGTAAATGTTAAAGAAATATCAAGTGAAATAAGGATTTAAGGTTATCCCTGAATTTTTTCTTCAAGTAAGATAAACTCTACAGAATGTCTCATAAGGAGGCAGCAAAGTAGAAATTACATTTTCCAACACACATAAAAACTTTCTAAAATTCCTCCTCATTCACTTCTCTCCCTAAAGTCCTACATCTCATGCTTACATCTCTTTTCTTTCTCTCCTTCTCACAAAATTAAAAATGAAAACCTCCTTCAAACTCTCCTTCTTCTAAAATATTTTATTCTTACTGAATCTCCATGCATTTTCTTCTTTCTTCCAGTTTTATTGTGGTACAATTTCTATAAAAAACTGTACATAATTAATCTACACAATTTGGTGAGTATATATATATATATATATATATACACACATACACATACACACTCCTGTTACCATCACTATAATCAAGATAATAAACATCTATCACCTCCGATATCTTTCTTGTGTCTCCTTGTTTGTTTGTATTGTGGTAAGAACACTTAACATGAGACCTACCCTCTTAGCAAATTTTTAAGTGTATAATTATCTTATTGCTAACTGTAGGCATTATGTTGTAGAGCAGATCTCTGAAACTTACCTTGTATAACTGTCAATACAGAGTTCATGGTGGGGGGTAGGGATAAATTGGGAATTTTGGATTAACAGATACATGCTACTATATATAAAACAGATATACAACAAGGACCTACTGTATAACACAGGGAACTATATTCAATATCTTGTAATAATCTACAATGGAAAAGAATCTGAAAGGATGCAAAAGAACATATATATATATATATATATATATATATATATATATATAACTGAA
>NW_020837945.1:26473650-26518498 GCF_003676395.1 Aethalodelphis obliquidens | reverse complement strand
AGGCTGCAGATATGTGTGCAGTGAATGGAGAATGAGGAAGTGATACTGTTGTTCTTGCAAGAAGTTTAGCTGAGAAGCAAAGGAGAGAGATGGATCTATGTACAAACGTTTTGTTGCCCTTCATGTTTGTTTTCTTCTTAACTTTTGATTACAAAGTTTTCAATCATGCAATAAGTAGAGACTAGTATAATGAACTTCACATACCCATCATCTAATTTCTTGTCTCTTTTGTAACTGCATTTCCTATAAACTGTAGGCACATCAAGAGACTTGAGAACACATGTGTTTTTCTAATATAGAGTTTTGAGCATAATCATATGAAGTGAAGGCCAATAAAAATTGAGGCTAAAAACTCAGAAAGGAAAATAGATCATGAATATCAGATCAATTTTCATGTAATTCTTTTACATTTTTCCTCATGTTATTCTCATGTTCTGTAAGTGATGAGATGCTACTGGGAAGAGGAATAAGCATGTGATTTTGAGTCAGAAAACCTATATGAAGATCCTGGCTACGATATTTATCAGCCCTATGACTTTGGTAAAATTGTTTAACATCACCAATTTGAGATTTCTTATTTATAAAATGCTGATGTCAGTAAAAGGAGAGTGCAGTGTGATAATACTTATGTCAAATAAAGAGTTCTTTGAAGAAATAAATTAAATAATGTAAACAGAAATATTTGAAAAAGCTAAAGAACTGTACTGAGCCTACTTACTATTCACATGCATCAAGCAAAACTGGGGTTCAGGATAAGTATGCTACGTAATATTGTTCAGTTAGCAGTAAGTGAAAGAGTCTGAATGCTGCTCATCCCATCCCAAATTCAGGGCTCTTTCTACTTTACTATGTTGTCTTTCTTGCTTACAGTTGATACTCAACAAATAATTGTTAAATTAAAGCAAAAGGTAAGCATGCCTGAAGGAGTAAGAACAAAGATCCACATACCAGGGTTGTTTCATGGTCTAGAAACTTCAGGATTCGAAACACCAAACCCTAAAAAATGTTTTAATATCTCTGTTGGTTAAGGCAACACTAGCTACTGGAATAAACAAAAGCAAAATGTTAGTGAGTTAACACACTAGGGGTTTAATAATAAGAGAGTATCTTCCATATGATAAGTGACAATTTCCTATAGGCTCACATTCTCTTGGCAAAATCTAGTTGCTTGGCTATGGGTGAAGGGAAGTGGGTAAAGTATAATGTAAAGATTGGCTGAGCAGCAGCTTTACATCAGTAACTCAGGAGAAAGGATCAGACCAAGATTACATGTTAAAAATCAGCAACTCTGGTTTTCCAAAAACATTGTCATCAGCATCCTTGTCATCAGCATCCTCTAATTAGAGCACTGATCCATGGTGGAATGGCCAACTGAGCAGGCAACATTTTACCTCTCACTCTCCATGCTCCAGTCACCATAAATGTCATTCATTTTCACTCATATACCAGTGCTGTCTTCCACAACAGATCCATTCTATATACTAATTCCTCTGCCTGGATGTAATTGACCTCTTTTTCTCCTGGACCACCAGATCTTCTTGATTCATCAAATATTCCTAATACATCCTGAACTTGTCATGTCATAAATGTCATTATACTTCTTTTTCTTTTGAACAAATTATAGCCTTCTGTAGAAGTTTCAAAAATAGTTCACAGAGTTTCCATATATTCCTCACTTAGTTCCCCTAATGTTAACATTTTTAAACATTCTTTAAAGTTCCAAGAAGGGCAATAATTTTTAGGAGAACCTGTCTGCCTCATTCACTGCTGTATCCCTAATACCTAGCAAAGTGCCTCACCCACAGCAGATGCTCATCAAATTTTTTTTTTTTTTTTTTTTTTTTTTGTGGTACGCTGGCCTCTCGCTGTTTTGGCCTCTCCCATTGCGGAGCACAGGCTCCGGACGCACAGGCTCAGCAGCCATGGCTCACGGGCCTAGCCGCTCCACGGCACGTGGGATCCTCCCAGACCGGGGCATGAACCCGTGTACCCTGCATCAGCAGGCGGACTCCCAACCACTGTGCCACCAGGGAAGCCCATCAAATAGTTTTTGATGAATGTATGGTGACTTTACCCCAGCTCCTTCTCATTACTTCTTCTGTATTTTTTTATATTTGAAAATGACCCTGCGCTACTTACAAAGGAGAGGAGGATTTATCCTTTAAATTTTCAAAAGTTATAAACACGAAACTATATTTAAGTTTCTGCAACTTGAGTGCAACTGCTGTGTTCCTCAAACACAAACTGTTTTGCATTTCCATTATTTGCAAGCTGCCCCTGAAGCAGGTAAATTAGCATGTTATTTGTGAAATATTCCTTACCTCCTGATTTATGCCATCACTGCTTCTGTGCAGCATGCTATTCTTTATTTCTATGTGTCAGAATCCATTTCCTCATGGTACATTCCTTAACACTCATCTTACTCATCTTGAATTTCAAGTCTAAAATTTTTGTAAAAGTTGATCTTATTCGACTAGTTTCATTAACTTTGAGATTCCTGGTCTACAGAAGTTTAGATACAACAAATTAAAAAGAAATGGAGAGTACCAGAAGGTACACTATAGCAGTAAGAAGTAACATCTAATAATGATGACCTGTAACAAGGGGAGAAATAAAAAATGACAAGGAGCCCATTTAAGGCACTAAGCTTAGGAGCCTGGCCATTCAAATAAGATCAAGAAACCTGCCAGAAGAGAATCTCTGAATTAGAGCATAAAAATAACAGGATCATATCAATAACTATAAGTTATCAGTTATCAAGAACAAATTAAATAATGCCCAATGTACTTCAACATAAAATGTAGGGAGTGTTATTCATTTCAAAAATATTTTGTTTTAAAATGATTAAAATGAGGACTTCCCTGGTGGCACAGTGGTTAAGAATCTGCCTGCCAATACAGGGGACATGGGTTCGATCCCTGGTCTGGGAAGATACACATGCCATGGAGCAACTAAGCCCATGTGCCACAACTACTGAGCCTGTACTGTAGAGCCCACAAGCCGCAACTACTGAGCCCACGTGCCACAACTCTGAAGCCCATGTGCCTAGAGCCCATGCTCCACAATAAGAGAAGCTGCCACAATGAGAAGCCCACTCATCACAGTGAAAAGTAGCCCCCACTTGCTGCAACTAGAGAAAGCCATGTGCAGCACCAAAGATGCAATGCAGCCAAAAGTAAAAATTAGGTAAATAAATAAAAATAAATTTAAAAAATAAAATGATTAAAATGAGATTCACTTAAAAACTTAAAGATAGTTTCAATTATCTTACAAATTAGCTACAATTCATTTTTAACTAATGATGGATCAAGAATTGTTACTGTGCTTTTAACCTTCTCTTAAATTGGCATTAAAAACATTTATTCCATTTCCTTTTGTGAGATATATGTTATTTCAAGCATTCTTTAGAAAACCATTTTTAAACTTTATGAAAAGTACTTTCACTAGAAAAATCTAACCTTAAAATTAAAATATCAAAGGAATGAATTGGAGAAATATGTTTCATTACCAACTAGAATCAAAATTGTTCTCAAGGGAGGTCCTAAAAATGACCCACCCTGTATTAGGTGCTAATATAGGTAGACAATGGAATTCAATTATTTACCCTCCTTTATAATTTTTTGTGATGTCCATGATAGTGAGTGAGTGATTCCCTTTCTAAACCTCAATGGCAATGCAAGGACCATTTCATCATTAGATTTCTGAGATTTATATAGGATAAATTTGTATCTTAGATTTTATAGGTGAGAAATTGGAAGGCATTAAACAATTAGGCAGCCTGTCTAAATGCACAGAGCAGTTTATTTGCAAAGAATGGGACTCTAACTCACAATCTCTGCATTTGCCATTCCAAGACATATGGTTTTATTTTTTTCTATAATCTGATTTCCATAAACAGATCTATGAGAGAGAGTGGTTACAGAATTGCAGAATCCATGCTCTTTAAGTTCAACATCATAATCTGTCACCCTAAGTAGATGCCTCCTTATGTGGAAACACTTTATGGCCACCCAAAATCCCATCTGAACCATAACTTCACAGATTTAAAGAATTAAATCTGAAATAAGGAAGACTTCCTAAATTCAGGGGATTTTTTTTGTTCCTCTTGAATGTTAGGAGACATAACTGATGCTGTTGACACTAGATAGTATTTCTTAGGGTATAGTTCTTATATTTATGATGTTTCCTACATGGTAAATTCATTCCCTTTAACCATGAAACTGATTTCCTCCCAGGCTGACCTCCTTCAAATTACTTTTTCTGCATTTCCTCAGAGCCTCTGAACCCAATTAAGTGAAAGAAATTTCCATCTGTTCAGTTCCTGTACTTTACTAGACTGTGTGCCTTTGTGTCCCTTTCTTGGTTTTGAGAGAGTGACTACTTTCCATACAGAACCAGTTTCAGAGCACTTGATGGTTGTGAATAGAACACACAAAAGACGCAGTCTCTGTTCTCCCTCTTACTATGAGATGAAGTGTTCAAATATTCTCCTCTCTCTTTTCCTAACTTTTGGTGGATGAATAGAGGTAATGTCAGGTTTACTTTGAACTTACTCCTTTTTCTCTTCTCCTACTCACAGGAAAGCCCCAGGAATTAAGGAAGAAGAATGATTTTACCACCTGGAAGAAATGAGATCCCAGAAGATTCACACTGAAGGAATCAGGAGCTAATATGCATATATTATAATAAATATTTAGCAAGTAAAAAGGGTGAACATGTACCCAATAAGATAGGAAAGGAGGCAATGATCAGCTATATAGAAGGTTTATCCTGCAAAATTCATAGTTGCTACTGAATAAGATAATGATACCCATGGACCAGAGGAAATATTTAATGTCTAGCAATTTCTTAGACACTTTGAATGACATTAGATTTGTAGAGTTGTCTTTCTCAATTGTCCTACCAAAAAACCCATGTTTTCCTTAAATTCTCAGACTGTTCCTTCTTTGGCATTATTAATACATAATGATAAACTCCACAACAAATTAAGGGACAATCGTGTCTTATTATACTATGTTTTAAAACTTATACAGCAGCTCCAGAACTTATACATAGGAGGGATTGGGGTGGAAAAGATGATTGTAAGGTAGAAAATTAGGGAGCTTCTTTTGAATCTGCTTATATATAACTAGATAATTGTATTTACATAAATTTCATAGGCATTTAACATAGCTTTGGGGAGAAAGACAACACTCCCTTCACCAAAGCCACCACTGGTGATGCCACAGATTTATAAAAACTTTGCAACAAGCCTCTTAGATAGCTGCATCAACCAGAGGGCAGACAGCAGAGGCAAGATGAACTACAATCCTGCAGCCTGTGGAACAAAAACCACATTCACAGAAAGATAGACAAGATGAAAAGGCAGAGGGCTATGTACCACGTGAAGATACAAGATAAACTCCCAGAAAAACAACTAAATGAAGTGCAGACAGGCAACCAACCAAAAAAAATTCAGAATAATGATAGTGAAGATGATCCAGGACCTCGGAAAAAGAGTGGACGCAAAGATGGAGAAGATGCAAGAAATGTTTAACAAAGACCAAGAAGAATTAAAGAACAAACAAACAGAGATGAACAATACAATAACAGAAATGAAAACTACACCAGAAGGAATCAATAGCAGAATAACTGAGGCAAAAGAATGGATAAGTGACATGGAAGACAGAATGGTGGAAGTCACTGCTGCAGAACAGAATAAAGAAAAAAGAATGAAAAGAAAGGAAGACAGCCTAAGAGACTTCTGGGAAAATATTAAATGCAACAACATTTGCATTATAGGGGTCCCAGAATGAGAAGACAGAGAGAAAGGACCTGAGAAAATAGTTGAAGAGATTATAGTCGAAAACTTCCCTAACATGGGAAAGAAAATAGCCACCCAAGTACAGGAAGTGCCGAAAGTCTCACACAGGATAAACCCAAGGAGAAAAACGCTGAGACACATAGTAATCAAATTGGCAAAAATTAAAGACAAAGAAAAATTATTGAAAGCAGCAAGGGAAAAACAAAAAATAACATACAAGGGAACTCCCATAAGGTTAACAGCTGATTTCTCAGCAGAAACTCTACAAGCCAGAAGGGAGTGGCATGATATACTTAAAGTGATGAAAGGGAAGAACCTACAACCAAGATTACTCTACCCAGCAAGGATCTCATTCAGATTCAATGGAGAAATCAAAAGCTTTACAGACAAGCAAAAGCTAAGAGAATTCAGCACCACCAAACCAGCTCTACAAACAAATGTTAAACGAACTTATTTAAGTGGGAAACACAAGGGAAGAAGAGGACCTACAAAAACAAACCCCAAACAATTAAGAAAATGGTAATAGGAACATACATATCGATAATTACCTTAAACGTGAATGGATTAAATGCTCCAACCAAAAGACATAGGCTTGCTGAATGGATTCAAAAACAAGACCCATATATATGTCTACAACAGACCCACTTCCGACCTAGGAACACATACAGCCTGAACGTGAGTGGATGGAAAGAGATATTCCATGCTAATGGAAATCAAAAGAAAGCTGGAGTAGCTATACTCATATCACATAAAATAGACTTTAAAATAAAGAATGTTACAAGAGACATGGAAGGACACTACATAATGATCAAGGTATCAATCCAAGAAGAAGATATAACAATTATAAATATATATACACCCAACATTGGAGCACCTCAATACATAAGGCAATTGCTAACATCTATAAAAGAGAAAATTGACAGTAACACAATAATAGTGGGGAACTTTAACACCTCACTTACACCAATGGACAGATCATCCAAAATGAAAATAAATAAGGAAACAAGCTTTAAAGGACACAATATGCCAGGTAGATTTAAATGATATTTATAGGACATTCCATCTGAAAAGAGAAGATAACACTTTCTTCTCAAGTGTGAACGGAACATTCTCCAGGATAGATCACTTCTTGGGTCACAAATCAGGCCTCAGTTAATTTAAGAAAATTGAAATCATATCAAGCATCATTTCTGACCACAACACTATGAGATAAGAAACGAATTACAGTGAAAAAAAATAAAAAACACAAACACGTGGAGGCTAAACAATACGTTACTAAATAACCAAGAGATCACTGAAGAAATCAAAGAGGAAATAAAAAAATACCTAGAGACAAATGACAATGAAATCACGATGACACAAAACCTATGGGATGCAGCAAAAGCAGTTCTAAGAGGAGATTTATAGCTATACAAGCTTACCTCAAGAAATAAGAAATATTTCAAATAAACAATCTAACCTTACAGCTAAAGGAACTAGAGAAAGAAGAACAAACAAAACCCAAAGTTAGCAGAAGGAAAGAAATCATAAAGATCAGGGCAGAAATAAATGAAATAGGAACAAAGAAAATGATAGCAAAGATCAATAAAACTAAAAGATGGTTCTTTGAGAAGATAAACAAAATTGATAAACTATTAGCCAGACTCATCAAGAAAAAGAGGGAGAGGACTCACATCAATAAAATTAGAAATGAAGGGCTTCCATGGTGGCGCAGTGGTTGGGTGTCCACCTGCCGATGTGGGGGATGCGGGTTCGTGCCCTGGTCAGGGAGGATACCGCATGCCGTGGAGTGGCTCCGCCCGTGAGCCATGGCCGCTGGGCCTGCGCTTCCGGAGCCTGTTGCTCCGCAGTGGGAGGGGCCACAGCGGTGAGGGGTCTGTGTACCGCAGGAAAAAAAAAAAAAAAGAAATGAAAAAGGAGAAGTTACAACAGACACTGCAGAAATACAAAGCACCCTAAGAGACTACTACAAGCAACTCTATGCCAATAAAATAGACAACAGGAAGAAATGGACAAATTCTTAGAAAGATATAGCCTTCCAAGACTGAACCAGGAAGAAATAGAAAATATGAACAGACCGATCACAAGTAATGAAATTGAAACGGTGATTAAAAATCTTCCAACAAACAGAAGTCCAGGACCAGATGCCTCCACAGGTGAAATCTATAAAACATTTAGAGAAGAGCTAACAACCATCCTTCTCAAACTCTTCCAAAAAACTGCAGAGGAAGGACAACTCCCAAACTCATTCTATGAGGCCACCATCACCCTGAAACCAAAACCAGACAAAGATACTACAAAATAAATATATATACAGATCAATATCACTGATGAATATAGATGAAAAAACTCCTCAACAAAATACTAGCAAACAGAATCCAACAAAACATTAAAAGGATCATAAACCATGATCAAGTGGGATTTTTCCCAGGGATGCAAGGATTCTTCAATATAGTCAAATTAATCAATGTGATACACCATATTAAAAAATTGAAGAAGAAAAACCATAAGATCATCTCAATAATTGCAGAAAAAGCTTTTGACAAATTTCAACACCTATTGATGGTAAAAACTCTCCAGAAAGTAGGCATTGAGGGAACCTACCTCAACATAATAAAGGCAGTATATGACAAACCCACAGCAAACATCATTCTCAATGGTGAAAAACTGAAAGGATTTCCTCTAAGATCAGGAAAGAGACAAGGATGTCCACTCTCACCACTGTTATTCAACATAGTTTTGGAATTCCTAGCCACAGCAATCAGAGAAGAAAAAGAAAGAAAAGGAATACAAATTGGAAAAGAAGTAAAACTGTCACTGTTTGCAGATGACATGATAATATTATACATAGAGAATCCTAAAGATGCTACCAGAAAATTACTAGAGCTAATCAATGAATTTGGTAAAGTAGCAGGATACAAAATTAATGCACAGAAATCTCTTGCATTCCTAAACACTAATGATGAAAAAGCTGAAAGAGAAATTAAGGAAACACTCCCATTTACCATTGAAACAAAAATAATAAAACACCTAGGAATAAACCTACCTAGGGAGACAAAAGACCTGTATGCAGAAAACTATAAGACACTGATGAAAGAAATTAAAGACGATACAAACAGGTGGAGAGATATACCATTGTTCTTGGATTGGAAGAATCAATATTGTGAAAATGATTATACTACCCAAAGCAATCTACAGATTCAGTGTAATCCCTATCAAATTACCAATGGCATTCTTTACAGAACTAGAACAAAAAAATCTTAAAATTTGTATGGAGACAAAAAAGGCCCTGAATAGCCAAAGTAGTCTTGGGAAAAAAAACGGAGCTGGAGGAATCAGACTCCCTGACTTCAAAGCTACAGTAATCAAGACAATATGGTACTGGCACAAAAACAGAAACATAGATCAATGGAACAAGATAGAAAGCTCAGAGATAAACCCACGCACCTATGGTCAACTAATCTATGACAAAAGAGGCAAGGATATACAATGGAGAAAAGACAGTCTCTTCAATAAGTGGTTTTGGGAAAACTGGACAGCTACATGTAAAAGAATGAAATTAGAACACTCCCTAACACCATACACAAAAATAAACTCAAAATTGATTAGAGACCTAAATGTAAGACCAGACACTATAAAACTCTCAGAGGAAAACATAGGACAAACACTTTTTGACATAAATCACAGCAAGATCTTTTTTGATCCACCTCCTAGAGTAATGGAAGTAAAAACAAAAATAAACAAAGGTGACCTAATGAAACTTCAAAGCTTTTGCACAACAAAGGAAACCATAAACAAGATGAAAATACAACCCTCAGAATGGGAGAAGATATTTGCAAATGAATCAACGGACAAAGGATTAAACTCCAAAATATATAAACAGCTCATGCAGCTCAATATTAAAAAAACAAACAACCCAATCCAAAAATGGGCAGAAGACCTAAATAGACATTTCTCAAAGAAGACATACAGATGGCCAAGAAGCACATGAAAAGCTCCTCAGCATCACTAATTATTAGAGAAATGCAAATCAAAACTACAATGAGGTACCTCCTCACACAAGTTAGAATGGGCGTCATCCAAAAATCTACAAAAAGCAAATGCTGGAGAGGGTGTGGAGAAAAGGGAACCCTCTTGCACTGTTGGTGGCAATGTAAATTAATACAGCCACTATGGAGAACAGTATGGAGGTTCCTTAAAAAAATAAAAATAAAATTACCATATGATCCAGCATTCCCACTACTGGGCATATACCCAGAGAAAACCATAATTCAAAAAGACACATGCACCCCAATGTTCATTGCAGCACTATTTACAATAGCCAGGTCAAGGAAGCAACCTAAATGCCCATTGACAGATGAATGGATAAAGAAGATGTGGTACATATATACAATGGAGTATTACTCAGCCATAAAAAGGAACAAAATTGAGTCATTTATTGAGACATTGATGGATCAAAGCCTGTCATACAGAGTGAAGTAAGTCAGAAAGAGAAAAACAAATATCGTATATTAACGCATATATGTGGAAACTAGAAAAATGGTACAGATGAACCAGTTTGCAGGGCAGAAATTAAGACACAGATGTAGAGAACAAACCTATGGACACCAAGGGGGGAAAGTGGCAGGGGGTTGGAGGTGGTGGTTTGATGAATTGGGCAATTGGGATTGACATGTGTACACTGCTGTGTATAAATTGATGACTAATAAGAACTTGCTGTATAAAAAATAAAATAGAATTCCAAATTTCAAAAAAACAAAAAAAACTTTCTGCAAAATGAAATATAAGGAAGGGGCAGGAGGAATTTATTTGCCAGGCTCTAACTACTTTTCTCTAGGTCAGAACCCAACAAGGTGAATTTCTAAAACATTTGCTTAGACTAGGGTTTATATCTTAAACCAAACCAATTTCCTTCCATCTACTTCATACTTTGTGTAGGTGTATGCATGTGTGTATACTTCTTTTATTTATTCACTCCAGATTTGTTTGCCTCTTGACTCTTGTTGTTTGCTTTAACCTCATCACCCCAACTATGACGCTTGATATATGTTTGCAGTTTCCAAATTCTGGCTTTCCTGTAAGCACCAAATGGTTTTATTTAACAAGCCGTTATACAGGTTTTATTATTAGAACAGTGTCAGCCACTATTCTAAGCATATCACACATACTATCTCATTTAATCATTATAACTACCCAGAAGCTAGATAAAATTGCTATTCCCATTCTCAAGATGTTTACCATCCCGACAAAATATTACCAACCTGTGAAACTCACCAGGGTAATTTACCAGGGGATAGTCACATATGCATGGAGTCTCCACATGACTGACTTTAGCTATTCAGTCTCCAACCCCTCCAGAGTTGAAACGGATACATCCTGGCTCAGGGCCCAAGGCAAACAAAAGCAAACATCCACCATAAATCAGCATTAGCAAGAACAAATTGGTGTGGCCCAAAGCCCGAGGCATACAAAGACACTCTTCTCAGACCGTATATTCCAAGGGCTTAGAGGTTATTTCACAGAATCTAATTGGGAACCAGGCCTTTCTCTGGCATGTGGAGGGTTTGAACACCATAAACCTACTGAGTTAACCTTACTCCACAGATAGCTTCTGGGAGAACTCATGTATCTCACAAGCAAACTTATCTAGCATTGTTATATGAATGATCAGGGTCAGAGGCTCTAGAATAATAATGAATGTGACATGAGCATCAGCCCTGTAAGTATGTGGTAGAGGAGGATAAATGAGTCTTGGAATTATGGAGCCAGAATCCATTGTATGGGAAATTCTTCCAATTATCAGACATGTAAAATGTTTTTAAGGACTTTAATTTTTATTTCAATACCTGGTCAAATGGAAATTCCCTTCTACTGGAAACATATTTGATAAGGCAGTATATAAAATCATAAATCCACCAATTACATATTTTTAATGAAAATCATACAAAATAAAATTTATCAGAATCTCTGTGTTTTAGGACTCAAATCTGTGGTACTTAGTGAGTATACATGTTCATACATGAAATAAACCTAGATCTTCCCTGATTTAAACCACACTTTTACAAATAAAATTTTAATGTTAATAAAATTTTGTCAATCTTTGACCTTGATGACGTTGGATTTTGTGGATCTCTACTTAACTGACATTCCTTAACCTGGATTTTTCAATTATCTTTTCATATTTTGGGGCTAATAATTTTTCCTAAACCCAAACATGGTCATAGACTGTTAAAGCACATGGTTCTAGACTAGGCACTGTACTTACATTGCCTATTAAACAGAGTGACTTGATCTTGCTAATTTAGTACACATCATTTCTTTCATATCATACCATAGTGCTCCAGATTTTTGATGATACGTCATGAAGAATAACACTCTTCTCTCTCTCCCTGTCCCCATATTCTTCTACTTTGTCTTTTATGGAAAGCAGCCTTAGAACTTATAAGATTTAGTTTAAAGGCCTCAACATTAATATATTAGCTACCAATTTACAAATTATGCCAAATCCTCAAATGTTTTTTAATGTGCAACACTTGGAATTATACATAATATTCCAGATGTATATTAATCATATGAGGAGATTTTACTTCTTTGGTTTGGACTAATGGACAAACACACTGGGAATCAGACAGACCTGGAAGTCACCTACTGGCCTTCATAAATTGCATAAACTTGGGTATTGAATTAAACTCACTGAGGCTCAATTGCACTCTTTATAACAGGCATAATGATAGCTATTTTGCCAGGTTTCATGAAATAGTAAAGAGATAAGTTAATAGATCCTCAATTAACATTAGTTCCTGCCTCCCTACATTTTTGTATTACATTTTTTGAAATATAACATATATAAAGAAATTGCATAAAACATAAAGACTGTTAACAAATTGAAAAGAAACTGGCAGAGTTCCCAACATAAAAATGAGCAAGAGACTTTAATCAGCACATTGTCAAAGAGAAAATACAAACTGCCAAAGACATACAGAAGGTGTTAAACCTCATTGATAAACATGGAGATCAGACACTTTGTCAAAGTCTAAATTTAATTGAAACCATTATTCTCTTCCTAAATAATACAAAGGCCTTACAAATCTTAATTCTATTGACTCCATTATAAAATCTAAATGAATTATTTGTACCTAATATTTTAATTCTATCTGTTTTTTAAATCTCAGCTTGATATTACTACTGTTTTATATAGTTAATGTTTATTTACATTTACTCACATATTAATACTTTCTTTGTTCTTCATTCTTTTTTGCATATTATACGTTTCATCTGGAACCACTTGCCTTCAACTTGAGACATTTTACTGGTGTTTTGAAATGTCTTTATTTTTCCATAATTCTTGAAGGACATGTTTACTGGTTATAGAATTCTATCTTGGTGGTTATTTCTTTTCTTCATTTTAAAGATATTTGGTTAAACCATACACCACTGATGATGTTCGACAATTTTCAGTGTACAAAAATAGCAATATCATGTGGTTCAACTTAATATTATCCACTGGCTTCTGACTTCTGTTGTTACCTGTTAAGGAGTCTGTTACCAAATTAACTATTGCTCTTTGAAGGGATATCTGTTTTCTTTTCCTTAACTGCTTTAAGATTTTTTATTTATATTTTCTTACTATGTTGTACTTGGGAGTATGTTATGGAATAAATTGTGTCCTCCACCACCACAAAAATTCATGAATTTCAAATACAAAGTATACTGGATAATGCTTGGCTTTTTAGCTTTATCTAGTATTAATCTTTGGCTTACTTTCTGTGACCTAGCCACCCTTGTCACCTCTGTTTCTGCTAAGCTTCACACTGCCTTAGGACCTTGCACTAGACAGTATCTCTCCTTGAAAATACCTGCCTTTAAAATTCTGCCTGCTTACTTCTTTTGAATCATTCAAGTCTTAAATAAAACACTTCTCAAAAGGATTTCTTTGACCAACAGAGTCAAGATAGTTTATTGTTTAAGAACATATCCCTTCCTGAAATTATCTTAATTTCCTTGTCTGTCTTGCCATTATAGCCTCAAGGTGTGAACAGGGACCTTGTCTATTTGTTCACTGCTATAATACTCACGCCCAAAACAGTGCCTCTGAAGAGTAGGTACTTCTTAACTATTGGATAAATTGAGTGGAATATCTGTAAAATTGCCAAGGGTAATAATACCTACATCTTAGAATTCCTATAAATATTAAATGAAATAATGCAAGAGAAAATTTTAAATGACTGGTTTAGGTTAAACACTGTGTGTGTTAGCAGAGACAATAGTACTCCTGGTAGAATCCACTGTGGTAGCTGTATTTACTCTTTTACTATATTAGTTCTGCCAGGCAGGTCTCGTTATTGTCAGTAATAGAAAGACAACTATGGTAAATTGAATTAGTCTTAATTCTCTATCCCTCCCTTTATATTTGCCCTTTGTCATGTGGCTTTTTAATTTCTCTTGCTAAAGGAGGGGGCATATTTTACTGACTCGTAACTTTGGGTTTCAACATGTGGCTTGCTTTAGCCAATTGAATGAGGTGATTGTGTCAGGATGTCTCTTTTCTACTTATTCTCTCTGGCTTCTGTCATTGCCATGAGAAGAAAACCCCTGGTTATCCCACTGGTCCAAGTGGAGGAGAGGCATGTGAGCAGAGCACACTGTAAGTCAAAATACGGATGTGTGAACAAACCAAAATGACATCAGCAGTACAGCCCAGACAACCCATAGGAGAAAGAAATGCTTATTGCTGTTTGCTATTATGCTTTTGTGGGGTGTTCTGTTTTTGTTTTATTGTTGTTGTTGTTGTTGTTGTCTTACTATGACAAGAGCAAAGCAATATAACTGTGCTTGGTTAAAGCTAAATAGAAATCAGAAATTGTACTGAGCATGTTGTATTTCCACCTTCATTCTGCTGAATATCTGAGGCTGCAGCTGAACTGCTGAATAAATGAGGTACTTAGAATAAAAGAAAGGAAGCCATACTCAGAATATTTATAACAAAGTATATTTTCTGAAAATGAAATTAAGGAGCTAGAAAGTTTCAGAAAACAGTCATTCTGAAAAGAGGAAAAGTAAACATGTTGCCTGAGAATCACATACCCAAAGTCAAAAGGAAGGAACTAGGAAAGATGGAGATGAAATAGATGAGGTAAAATCAAAATAGATGATGTATGCAATATGCCAAAGATTTTCTGAAAAAGCTCCAAAAAAATTATCTTCTCTCACTGGAAACTGTAAGAGCATAGCTGATGCTGCAGACAATAAAAATCTGTGAATTTTTATTCCGGTGAATACAAATTTTATTCTGTGAAATACAAAATATGAAAATATAAAACAAAGAGATGAAAATATAAATGAGAAAATGATGGAATTAGAAAGCATAGAATGAATGACGAACATATAAATAATAGGTGATATTTAAAAACTCAAAAATAATCATGAATAAAATTTATTAAATTTGACAAGTAGACATGGCCAAGGAGAGAGGGGTACAGGGTCTGGTAGGGCAAACAGCATGTACACAGTCACAGAGACAAGAAACATCATAGCATGTTCAAGAACCAGTAGTTGAACTCTCATTGGATTTAAATACAGAACAGCTGTGTTAATATATTCTATAATTTTCTTATAAATAAACCATATGTTAAAGCCACACCAAAAAAAAAAAAATACTTCTAGAGGTAAAGAGCAATCTGCAGAGCTCATTCACCTGGCAACATTTTTTTAAACTACAAAAGTAAAAAAAAAAAAGTCCAATGTGTAAGGGCTTTATTATGAGCTTTCTGAGGATAAATAGCATGCACAAGGCATAAAGAAAGGGAAAAGGAACCTGTTTATGAGATCATGGGTGAAACAGAAAACTGAAATTGGCAAACATCAACCAAAAATCAAAGAGAATTTTTTTTTTTTTTTTTTTTTTGGGGGGCGGCAGCCCTCTCACTGTTGTGGCCTCTCCCGTTGCGGAGCACAGGCTCCAGACGCACAGGCTCAGCGGCCATGGCTCATGGGCCCAGCCGCTCCCCCGCATGTGGGATCTTCCCGGACCGGGGCACGAACCCGCGTCCCCTGCATCGGCAGGCAGACTCTCAACCACTGCGCCACCAGGGAAGCCCCAAAGAGAATTTTTTAAGGGTCCTGAAGGCCAGACTGAAGATGTTGAACTGATTGTCAAATTAAAGTTACTACAGATTATTTATCAGGTATGTGACATGATTGAAATAATATACGAGGCAGAATTTTTTAGTAGATAAATGTAGAATAAATCAACAAGGCAAAACCTTGAGAAAGAAATATGACTTCAAGACTGGAAGGAGATCAGTTTCTATATGACAATATTATTTTACAGTACATGGTAGAGACCTCTGAGAAAAAATAATCAGTACTTAGTAAAGGATTAAACTACTAAGAGAAGAGAACAAATAAAGTAATAAGGATCAAAGATTTGGGGGAAAGTTGTGCTAATTCACTGAATTTGTAGGTATCAGAACATTTACAAGTATTCTTGTGCTTACATTCTACAGAATATTTTGCCCTACTAAAATAATAACTATCTCTTTGCATGTATATATGGTTAAAAATGCTTAACATATAGTGTCTTTCAAAAGATGCTCAGGACATTATCCTTTCAGGGCTACGGTACCACTTATTCTAAGATGCAGCTTGATCACATGGCCTATTACCAGAGAACTGAAGAGAATAAAAGAAACAATCTAAGGACTTCCCTGGTGGCACAGTGGTTAAGAATCCACCTGGCAATACTGGGGACACAGGTTCAATCCCTAGTCCTGGGAAGATCCCACATGCCACAGAGTAACTAAGCCTGTGCACCACGACTACTGAGCCTGAGCTCTCGAGCCTGTGAGCCACAGCTACTGAGCCTGTGCACCACAATTACTGAAGCCTGAATGCCCTAGAGCCCACATGCTGCAACTACTGAGCCCCCCTGCTGCAACTACTGAAGCCCATGAGCTTAGAGCTCATGCTCCACAATAAGAGAAGCCACCGCAATGAGAATCTCGTGCACCACAAGGAAGAGTAGTCCCCAATCGTGGCAACTAGAGAAAGCCCACACACAGCAGCGAAGACCCAATGCAGCCAAAAATAAATAAAAATTAAACAAAAAGAAACAATCTAGAAACCAAATTAAAACATGTAGAGAAATTTAAGTTCTAAGTGTAGAATTGTCTTAAAATATTCTATTATATCAAAATTATTGTTATAAAAATAGCAATGTTAAAAGAACAAACTATTTTTTCAGGGAAGAACTACTCTTTAATTAGGGCTTTCTTTATACTTATTAACACCAATTATTTATAAATGTATTTTCAAAAACATTTTAGAACATGTGCACAGTTTCAAAATTCAAACAGCATGTACTGTACTGTTATTAAATAAAAACTCCATTTCACCTCCCCTACCCAATTCCCACACATCATTGGAAACCCCTTTAAACATTTTGTTTTTAATTCTTCTGATAAGTTACCACCATAACGCTAAACGATATGCTTAGATATCAGTTTCTTAATTTACCAGCAGTAGAAATCAAGTCATTTCCATCCTCTTTGATAGACAAGGAATTCAGCTCACATCTCCACTTGTCTCTCTCTCTCCCCTGAGTTTTGATACTTATATTAGTATGTGTGGTTTTTCTATTAGTTTCCTTTATACTTTTAAGTAATGTATACATAATCCTGTATTTTCGTTCCGTCTTCTTTACATAGTATCTCTTGTATCATCCCAAAGTAAAAGGAGGAAAGTAGCACCCCTACACTCACCCTTCCCTCCTCCTGCTCTCAACTTGACTTCTGCCATCTGGAGCATTACCTTTACAATGTCTTTTATGACATGAACACTCTATTCTATAACTAAAATTAGGTTTTATGTTTGGATTATAAAAATTGAAACTAGTAAACATCTAATTATAATTATGTAAATGTGGTCATTCAACTATTTGTCACTGCAGAAATAGTGTGATTAGGTCCACTGAAAATGAAATATAATGATTTGTCACTGATTCTCTCAAAGGAGAAAGTCCCAAGTGTTAAAGTCAAATGACTTCTCATATTCCTTAAGTGATCAGGCCACAGTTTTGCTGATCTTGTATTTGAATCAAAACTTTCTTCTCTAATTTTTCAATTCTTTTCTCGGCATTTCTAATTTCTTGGGGTTCTTTTTTCTTGTTGAGAGGAAAAAAACCTAAGTCTTCTTCCCCACTGAGCTAAGAACTCCCAGCTTCTTAATTGTCTTGCCTGTTAAATCTTCCTCTTTCTATTCTTGGAGGAATACCTTTTAGGATCTTTTGATCTGGTGTTTTAAATTGAGCTGTGTTTTTTTGGGCTGCTGCAGAGGTGTTATCCTTTCTGTTTCACACCTAGAATTCCACCACTGTTTCCTGGACCATGAGCTGCTTCTCCCTCTCCCGTAATCCTCAATATTGTAAAATTTTTTAAAAGAAAGGTTGCTTGGTAGATAAGGATTCTGAAATCATTCTGAATCAACATGGATGGAAAATTGTTTATTTTACATTCATATTTATTATTTTTAATATTTATTTATTTGTCTGCCCCGGGTCTTAGTTGCGGCATACAGGCTCTTAGTTGGAGCATGCGCGATCTAGTTCCCTGACCATGGATCAAACCTGGGCTCCCTGCGTTGGGAGAGCAGAGTCTTAACCACTGAACCACAAGGGAAGTCCCTTTCCCTTCATATATAATTGATAACTTTGGCAGGATATTAAATTCTAGATTTAAGATTTTTTTTACACTTCAGAAATTTAAAGACCATTATTTCTGTCCTCCAGTGTTTTGATAAGAAGTCTTATGCCTATAATACTCTTATTCTTTTATTAGTAACACCTCCCTCTCTCTCTCTTTCTCTTGATGCTTCTAGAACATCAACATACAATAGAAATATAATGTGAGCCATATATGTAATTTAAAATTTTTCTAGCAGCCATTTAAAAGTAAAGAGGAACAGGTGAAATTAATTTTATAGCATTTCACTTAATGCAATATATCCAAAATAGAATTTCAACATGTAGTAAATATTTTACGTTATTACTTATCAATTTTTTTAACATCTTTGAGTATAATTGTTTTACAATGGTGTGTGAGTTTCCACTTTATAACAAAGTAAATCAGCTATACACATACATATATCCCCTTATCTCCTCCCTCTGGTGTCTCCCTCCCA
The DNA here is from genome assembly GCF_003676395.1 of Aethalodelphis obliquidens. NCBI lineage: Eukaryota > Metazoa > Chordata > Mammalia > Artiodactyla > Delphinidae > Aethalodelphis > Aethalodelphis obliquidens. The sequence goes on along the minus strand of NW_020837945.1, from coordinate 26,499,519 downwards.
CCCTTCCTAACCAACTCCTCTAGGTGATCACAAAGTACCGAGCTGAACTCCCTGTGCTATGTGGCTGCTTCTCACGAACTATCTATTTTACATTTGGTAGTGTATATATATATATATACCTATGCCACTCTCTCACTTCATCCCAGCTTACCCTTCCCCCTCCCTGTGTCCTCAAGTCCATTCTCTACATCTGCATCTTTATTCCTGTCCTGTACCTAGGTTCATCAGAACCTTTTTTTTTTTTAGATTCCATATATATGTGTTAGCATACGGTATTTGTTTTTTTCTTTCTGACTTACTTCACTCTGTATGACAGACTCTAGGTCCATGCACCTCACTACAAATAACTCAATTTCATTTCTTTTTATGGCTGAGTAATATTCCATTGTATATATGTGCCACATCTTCTTTATCCATTCATCTGTTGATGGACACTTAGGTTACCTCCACGTCCTGGCTATTGTAAATAGAGCTGCAATGAACATTGTGGTACATGACACTTTTTGAATTATGCTTTTTTCAGGGTATATGCCAAAGAGTAGAATTGCTGTGATTAGGGGGCTCTGGCTCATTCATGCTGGGGGGAGGGAGGGGTACGCAATGTGGGGTGAGCCAGCAGTGGCAGAGCTCATCATGACGTTGCAACAGCCTGAGGCATACCATGTGTTCTCCCCAGGGAACTTGTCCCTGGATCACAGAACCCTGTTAGTGGTGCCGTGCAGAGGCTCCTGGAAGGGGGTGTGTGGATTGTGACTTGTGCTTGCACATAGGCTTCTTTGTGGCTGCAGCATCAGCCTTAGCATTTCATGCCCATCTCTGGTGTCTGTGCTGATAGTCGTGGCTGACACCCATCTCTGGAATTTGTTTAGGCGGCACTCTGAATCCCCTCTCCTCGCGCACCCCAAAACAATGGTCTCTTGCATCTTAGGCAGTTCCAAACTTTTTCCCGGACTCCCTCCTTGCTAGCTGTGGCTCACTAGCCCCCTTCAGGCTGTGTTCACGCAGCCACCCCCAGTCCTCTCCCTGGGATCTGACCTCCGAAGCCCGAGCCCCATCTCCCAGCCCCCACCTGCCCCGGCGGGTGAGCAGACAAGCCTCTCGGACTGGTGAGTGCTGGTCAGCACCAATCCTCTGTGCGGGATTCTCTCCACTTTGCCCTCTGCACACTTGTTGCTGCACTCTCCTCCGTGGCTCCAAAGTTTCCCCCCCGCCATGCCCGTCTGTGTCAGTGAAGGGGCTTCCTAATGTGTGGAAACCTTTCCTCCTTCACGGCTCCCTCCCACTGGTGCAGGTCCCGTACCTGCTCTTTTGTCTCTGTTTATTCTTTTTTCTATTGCCCTACCCAGGCATGTGGGGAGTTTCTTGCCTTTTGGGAAGTCTGAGGTCTTCTGCCAGTGTTCAGTAAGTGTTCTGTAGGAGTTGTTCCACATGTAGATGTATTTCCGATGTGTTTGTGGGGAGGAATGTGATCTCCACGTCTTATTCCTCCGCCATCTTGAAGGTCTCCCCAAACATAATTAAATACTAGCATCCTTGGCTTAAAAAATGTAAAAAAAAGGAAAGAAAAAAAGTACTGCTAAATATTTTAATCACTATGTTGTATACTAGGAACAAGCAAACAAACAAGCTCATAGAAAAAGAGATCACATTTGTGGTTACCAGAGGTGTGGGTGGAGGAGGAGAAATTGGATGAAGACAGTTAAAAGGTACAAATTTCCAGTTATAAGATAAATATGTACTAGGGATGTCATGTACAACATGATAAATAAATGAACACTGCTGAATGTTACATATAAAAGTTGTTAAGAGAGGAAACCCTAAGGGTTCTCACAAGGAAAAACATTTTTTTCTATTCCTTTAAATATGTATCTATATGAGATGATGGATGTTCATTAAACATTATGGTAGTCATTTCACAATGCATGTAAGTCAAATTATTATGCTGTACACCTTAAACGTAGGCAGTGCTGTATGTCAATTATATCTCAATAAAGCTGGAAAAAATATATATTAAAAAAATAAAAAATAATTTTTTTAAAAAGTACTGCTGTTTCATTTACTTATTTTTCCCTTACAGAAGATAATGCACAGAAGAGAAAGAAAGTCAAGGTTAAAGGCATAAAATGGAAATTTTTCAGTATGAGGAAAGGTTATGAGCATGAATCAGTTTAAGGTATTTTTGCATTGAGTGATATTCTCTCTGTATTACAATATGAAGATTTTCACCCAACGTATATAACAGTTAAATGAAACATTGAAGCACATAAATGTAATGCCTACTATTTCAAATGTAATCTATGGACATCTGGGCTCCAATCCTAAATCTGCCACTAACAAATTTGATGATTTTAGATACATAACAACCTCTCTAGGACTCAGTTCTTACCCCCCTATGATGAAAGAGTTGAATTGACATCTTCCATAGGTCTATTTTAAAATAGACTCATTACATAAGTAATTTACTCTCCTGAATGAATCCAAGTTTGCCAAAGGACTTATCTATAGAACAAAGAAAAAGAATAATCCCTCAGCTTCCTCTGAATTTTAGTCAAATCACTTGTGTTAACGTGCAGGAAAGTCAAAGACTGAAAGATGTTCACTGAATATTGAGATAATATATTAGTACATAGGAAGGTGTAAAAATCCCTGTTATTATCAGCACAGGAAAAAAATTAATAACTAGGGAAAAAATTTTTCTTCAAAAAACAACTAACTGCTATGTGTCAATTATATCTCGATTAAGGTGAGAGTGGTAGTGTGTATATGGACATATGTACACTACCAAATGTAAAATAGATAGCTAGTGGGAAGCAGTTGCATAGCACAGGGAGATCAGCTCGGTGCTTTGTGACCAGCTAGAAGGGTGGGATAGGGAGGGTGGGAGGGAGGGAGTTGCAAGAGGGAAGAGATATGGGGATATATGTATATGTATAACTGATTCACTTTGTTATAAAGCAGAAACTAACACACCATTGTAAAACATTATACTCCAATAAAAACGTTAAAAAAATAAAATTAAAAATAAAATAAAATGCTAAAATAAATAAATAATTAAATAAAATTGAGAAGCAGAAACAAAACAAACAAAAGCAACAAACATATCTTTGTTTTAGATGTCCTTGAATTGAAAACTGATCAAAACAAGAGGCTTTCCCCCAAGATTTATTTGCTTTGGAAAATGTAAAGAAAATTAGTGTCATCTTTTAACTAAGCATCAATTTATTAGTAATGTCTGTCACCTAGTGTTTATTTAGCATGTGTCATGTATTTATTTCTACTAAGTGTTGTGGGAGCTATAAAAAAGTTTAGGCAAAGTCTGTATTCAGAAACCAACATGTTTTTTATCCTTTAATTTTTTTATTGAGGTATAATTGACATATAACGTTATATTAATTTCAGATGTACAACACAATGATTTGATATTTGTATATGTTGTGAAATGATCACCACAATAAGTCTAGCTAATATCCATCACCACAGTTACAAAAAAAGTTTTTCTTATGGTAAGAACTTTTAAGACCTACTCTCTTAGCAACTTTCAAATATGCAATACAGTATTGCTAAATATAGTCACCATTTGTACATTATATCCTTATGACTTGTTTATTTTATAACTAGAAATTTGTACCTTTTGACCCCCTTCACCCATTTCACTCACCCATTACCCCCTACCTCTGGAAACCATTAGTCTAGGAACCAAGATTTTGTTTGAGGAGGTGAGAATAATAAAAATCTTAAAAATTATCTAAGTATAAGGAAATAACATTAAGTCTAAAATTTAGAGTAGGGACTCAAACTCTTTTAAGAAAGTTAGAGAAGAGAGACTAATTTAGCCAGGAGTAACCAGGGAAATTTTAATGAATTAAGAAAAGAAGTTTAGAAACAGGGTAGAACCATAGTAGGTAGAAAGAAAAATATCTTCCAAACACGCATTAAAAAAGAAAGAAACATGAGCAAGGACTTAGAGGCAAGATGAAGGTAGTGTGATGAGGACAATAAGCAAACATAAAATTTCAGATTTCCACCAGAACCAAATGTTTTTCCTTCTTCTTTAGCTGTTATTTTGGTGCCAAAGTAATCTTGGAGAGTATTCATGTCAATAGAAAGTAAGAACATGTGCCCAAAAATCAGTGCATTAATTATTATTATTATTATTATTATTTATGGTCCATACTCAGCACCACCCCTAAACCTAGAGGAAACTGGGAAGTCAGGTATTTTCCCCAGGCAAGGGCATCTTGCCATGGAAATCTCGATGCCCAGGACTTTGTACTTATTTAGGCAAAATCTTCACTTGAATCCAAATGAGCTTTTGAATGTTTGGCAGAAAACATGAACCTAGGGCTGAAGTTTCTGTTAGCTCATACCACCAAAAGTGGCTACAATGCAGTGCCTGGTCCTGTGGTAGGGAGACACTTAGATATTCTATCTGAAGGACCTTCGAAGAGAGATGGTACAGAAAGCAGAATGAAAGTCTCCTTAGAAAATCAATGAAGGATTCTAATTAACCCTATATAAGGCAGAAGTGACAGGGAGGGGTTGCTGGGCATTATATGGCAGGAGAACAGGGAACCATGGCTATAGAAGAGTTTGACTTGGACTTTCTTCTTTAGCAGAGATAATTATCTCTTTAAGTGCTATGATCAATAATGAAATAAAGATACTCAAAATCTAGTTTAGCTATATAAAAATTAAATTAACAACACCTATTAATGATTGTTGTCTTACCATCTTTGTTAATTCCTATGTGCACAATAATCATGCATATTATAAATATATATCATACTAATGGGATTGTATGCCACATTTAATAAAAACATTAATTTCTATTTAACATTTTTTATTGTTACTTGGACCTATCTAATTTTGCATACTTTCTTGTTTATCACTTTAAGAAATTACAGAATACTCAGAAGCTAGGTCTGGACATGCCCCTGATCTAGCCCCATGGCAGGAAAAACCACCTTGGACCTATAGGGATTAAGAGAATGTGTCCCATAACTGACCTTCCCCACAATAATACAAATAAACAAATAAGTCTTTTGAGCAAATTATGAAATGAATCAGAATTCCAGAATCTTCCTGCCTGTCACTTGAGGAAATAAAAAATAGTAAAATGTAGTAAAATTTATACTGTTTATACTATTTATACTGAACCTCAAAAAGAAGTCACCAAAGGAAAAGTCAGTAGATCTGACATGGTAGGCCGCTGTTAATCCCACTATGCCTTCAACACTAAAGGTGCTTGGATGGGCAAATGAGGACCAGTTGAGCCCAGCTGGCTATACCAGGGGCTCTTTGCCTTAAACTCCCCCGAACACCCTAAAATTATCTGGAAGAGAACAAACTATGGCCCAGCTATCACCCCCAACCCCTCTTGCTCCCCAAAAACCAGATATATTTTTCTAGTGAATGTGGTGGATGGTTCAAAGAAAACATGGAGGAAAGTGTGATAAAATATATTTGCAGAGTACGAGTACAAAGCAAGAAAGACAATGAAGCTTTAGAAGCAAAATAAATGGATAAGACAGATAATGCCTATTTAATAAACTTTTTTCAAGAAAATAAAATTAATTCGTCAACTCATCAGTATAATCCTGATACTTCAACTAAATACAGAATAGGACATAATACAAAGTTTAATCCAAATCCACAAAATTTTATATACAGAGATATTGATATATGCAAAGAGATATAATGATACTCATGAAGGGATTTTTCCAATAATGCAAGGATGATTTGATCCCATATATGTAATGTAATTTGCCACAAGAAAAAAATAAAGGAGAAAAATGCACAATCTTCTGAATAAATGCAAAAAAAAAATTAAATAACATTCAATGCCTATTTATGATCATGAGAAAAAGAGAAAAACTTTTAGAAAACAGAAACCAGACAACAACCCTGCTTTGATAAAGATTTTCTAAACTACAGTAAATTTTATACTAAATGGAGAAACTTCAGGCAATTCCCTTTACAGTCTGCAATTAGATAAGGATATTCAGTACTAACTAGTTAAGGCAATACTGTAAGAAAAAATTTTGTTAAGGCAATAATGTAAGAAAAAAGATTTTAAGGATTGGAAAGGAAAAGGTAAAAAATATTTTTAGATGTAATTGGTAAATAATTCTTACATGAAACAACCAAGAGAATCCTCAAACCATTAGAACTATTAAGAGTATTCATCAAGTTTGTTAAATATAAGTTTAATATAAAAATAAATTCATCAACAGCAGCGGTTCTCAAAAAGGGGTGATCTTGCCTACCAGCAGACATTTACAAATGTATGGGTACATTTTGTTGAGAAGAAGATGCTACCGGCATCTAGTGAGTAGAGGCCAGAGATGATGCTAAACAGCCTATGATGCACAGGACATCCTCCCATGCAGCCCCTAACGTCACTAGTAAGGCTATTGAGAAACCCTACCCTTTTTGAGTAGTTGGTAAATTCTTGCAAAAAATGCAGTTAAAAAGCAGATGGAAAAACACGCTGAAGTTTGGCATTTAGGGGCATTAGTTTTTTAGTCCAATGAAAACTGTAGCCATCTTCAATATATCGAGTTCAACCTCTTTGAAGATAAACAAAGTTTTTTATCTTGAAGGATAAAATTATATGTCTACATTCACTAGAAAATCAGTTTTTAAAACATTAATGATATTTTAACATCATTCTTTAAAGTATGCATATCTATAGCTGCATACTAAATAAAGACTAAATAATCAGAAAATTTTGAATGTCGTTTTTCCTCTGTTCTTCCCTAACGTGGCATTCTACTAATTTTGTACATGTTTTATATCAAAACTCCCTAACTCTAACCTCTCAGAAACTCATTAATCTGCATTAATAGCCTTTCTGGGAAGCTGTAAGTTGAATCAATTCTTATTTGATAAGGGTATCTAATGCTTTCAGTGATGGGAGATGTACAGAGCAGCAAACTGATTCAGACGCATCAGCATTTTCTGAAGTCATGTCAGATACTGATAAAGTGAAATTCCTCATACAATACAGGAATGTAATTCTCAATTCTTTATCCACTGAGGAGGTTAATAAAATAGAAGGCACTCAAAATGTTATCTAAATACTCGAAGAGAGATAACTTATTAAAACATAGTATTTCTTCATAATCTGGATACTTTTGTATAAGGATAATGTAAGCTGTTTTCTCAGTGACCCAACAGAGCTACAGAAGTCACTGTTAGGCTCACCGTTTAAATGTCTATCCACCAAAATGAAGGCAATAACTATGATTAAGTGCTATTTTTTTTGCAGCAAATGCCCTAACTTTGAGCTATGCCCTAATTCAGTGCATTTATATAGCTTCTTTTTTTAATTTACATAATCCTTTACATCAACCATCTTATTTTATCCTCACAATACAGTGAAGCAGGAGAGAATATGGATGTTGCTGTTATCAATGGGAAATGGAACTCAGTAACCTTATGTGCAGACATCTAGAAAGGAACAAAATTGGAATCAGGACCTGGGCCCTTACACCGGAAACTAACACAACATAGTAAATCAACTACACTCCAATAAAATTTTTTAAAAATAATAAAAAAAGATTAAGTTAAAAACAAAGGACTCTCATCAGGCTTAAATGACTTTTTTATGGTCATTTAATAAAGTACTTACTCAGTGCTAATGAGTTGTTCTTCATATGAAAAGTTGATGCTGCTTGTCAGCCATTAAAATAAGATGCTTACTATTTGTTTTCTCCAAAACTGGAGGGGTTTGGTACCAACTCCCATTGCTCTTCTTATCTGAAGGCTCTGTCCAATCTGTCAGGACACACTGAGGAGCTCGATGTGGGCAGGAGGCACTTGGTGGCTAGCAGCCTGCAGGATTCTTGAGTGTAATGCTATCTTATTCTTCTCTGTGTCCCAAGTGCCCAGTATAATGCCTACTACATACAGAAATATATGCATACATACACACACACACACCCCTACATACAGACCCACACATTTACTTATTTTTATATATATATATTTTTTAATATCTTTATTGAAGTATAATTACTTAAAATGGTGTGTTAGTTTCTGCTTAATAACAAAGTGAGTCAGCTATACATATACATATATCCCCATATCTCCTCCCTCCCACTCTCGCTATCCCACCCCTCTAGGTGGACACAAAGCACCTAGCTGATATCACTGTGCTATGCAGCTGCTTCCCACTAGCTATCTATTTTACATTTGGTAGTGTATATATGGCCATGTCACACTTCGTCCCAGCTTACCCTTCCCTCTCCCCCTGTTCTCAAGTCCATTCTCTACGTCTGCATCTTTATTCCTGCCCTGCCCCTAGGTTCATCAGAACCTTTTTTGTCTTTAGGTTCCATATATATGTGTTAGCATACGGTATTTGTTTTTTCTCTTTCTGACTTACTTCACTCTGTATGACAGACTCTAGGTCCATCCACCTCACTACAAATAACTCAATTTTGTTTCTTTTTACAGCTGAGTAATATTCCATTGTATATATGTGCAACATCTTCTTTATCCATTCATCTGTCAATGGACACTTATGTTGCTTCCATGTCCTGGCTATTGTAAATAGAGCTGCAATGAATATTGTGGTACATGACACTTTTTGAATTATGGTTTTCTCAGGGTATATGTTCGGTAGTGGGATTGCTGAGTTGTATGGTAGTTCTATTTTTCATTTTTTAAGGAACCTCCATAGTGGCTGTATCACTTTACATTCCCACTAACAGTGCAAGGCTTCTTCTCCACAGCCTCGCCAGCATTTATTGCTTGTAGATATTTTGATGATGGCTATTCTGACAGGTGTGAGGTGATACCTCATTGTAGTTTTAACTTGCATTTCTCTAATGATTAGTGATGTTGAGCATCCTATCCTGTGTTTGTTGGCAATCTGTATATCTTCTTTGGAGAAATGTCTATTTAGGTCTTCTGCCCATTTTTGGATTGGGTGGTTTGTTTTTTTGATATTGAGCTCCATGAGCTGCTTGAAAATTTTGGAGATTAATCCTTTGTCAGTTGCTTCATTTGCAAATATTTTCTCCCATTCTGAGGAGTGTCTTTTCATCTTTTTAATGTTTTCCTTTTATGTGAAAAAGCTTCTAAGTTTCATTAGGTCCCATTTGTTTATTTTTGGGTTTTTTTTCCATTTCTCCAGGAGGTGGGTCAAAAGGATCTGGCAGTGATTTATGTCATAGAGTGTTCTGCCTGTTTTCCTCTAAGAGTTTTATAGTGTCTGGCCTTATATGTAGGTCTTTAATCCATTTTGAGTTAATTTTTGTGTATGGTGTTAGGGAGTGTTCTAATTTCATTCTTTTCCATGTAGCTGTCCAGTTTTTCCAGCACCACTTATTGAAGAGGCTGTCTTTTCTCCATTGTATATTCTTGCCTCCTTTATCAAAAATAAGGTGACCAGGAGATTGGTTCAATATGGCGGAGTAGAAGGACGTGCTCTCACTCACTCCTGCGAGAACACTGGAATCACAAATAACTGCTGAACAATCATCGACAGGAAGACATTGGAACTCACCAGAAAAGATACCCCACATCCAAAGACATATGAGAAGCCACAGTGAGATGGTAGGAGGGGCGCAATCACAATAAAATCAAATCCCATAATGGCTGGGTGGGTGACTTACACACTGGAGAACACTTATACCACAGAAGTCCACCCACTGGAGTGAAGGTTCTGAGCCCCACATCAGGCTTCCCAACCTGTGAGTCCGGCAACAAGAGGAGGAATTCCTAGCAAATCAGACTTTGATGGCTAGCAGGATTTGATTGCAGGACTTTAACAGAACTGGGGGAAACAGAGACTCTACCCTTGGAGGGCACACACAAAGTAGTGTGTGCATCAGGACTAAGGGGAAGGAGCAGTGACCCTATAGAAGACTGAACCAGACCTACCTGCTAGTGGTGATGGGTCTGCTGCAGAGGCAGGGGGTGGCTCTGCCTCACAGTGAGGACAAGGACACTGGCAGCAGAAGTTCTGGGAAGTACTCCTTGGCATGAGCCTTCCCAGAGTCAGCCATTAGCCCCACCAAGGAACCAAGGTAGGCTCCAGTGCTGGGTAGCCTCAGGCCAAACAACCAACAGGGAGGGAACCCAGCCCCACCCATCAGCAGACAAGCAGATTAAAGTTTTACTGAGCTCTGCCCACCAGAGCAACAACCAGCTGTACCCATCACCACTCCCTCCCATCAGGAAACTCGCTCAAGCCTCTTAGATAGCCTTATCCACCAAAGGGTGGACAGCAAGAGCAAGAAGAAATACAATTCTGCAGCCTGTGGAACAAAAACCACATTCACAGAAAGATAGACAAGATGAAAAGCAGAGGGCTATTTACCAGATGAAGGAACAAGACAAAATGCCAGAAAAACAGCTAAATGAAGTGGAGATATGAAACCTCCCAGAAAACAATTCAAAATAATGATAGTGAAGATGATCCAGGATGTTGGAAAAAGAATGGAGACAAAGATGGAGAAGATGTAAGAAATGTTTAACAAACACCTAGAAGAATTAAAGAAAAAACAAACAGAGATGAATAATATAATAACTGAAATGAAAATTACACTAGAAGGAATCAATAGCAGAATAACTGAGGAAGAAGAATGGATAAGTGACCTGGAAGACAGAATGGTGGAATTCACTGCTGTGGAACAGAATAAAGAAAAAAGAATGAAAAGAAAAGAAGACAGACTAAGAGACCTCTGGGATAACACTAAACGCAACAACATTCGCATAATAGCGGTCCCAGAAGGAGACAAGAGAGAGAAAGGAACCGAGAAAATATTTGAAGAGATTATACTTGAAAACTTCTGTAACATGGGAAAGGAAATAGCCACCCAAGTACAGGAAGTGCAGAGAGTTCCATACAGGATAAACCCAAGGAGAAACATGCCAAGACACATAGTAATCAAATTGGCAAAAAATAAAGACAGAGAAAAATTATTGAAAGCAGCAAGGGAAAGACAACGAATAATATAAAAGGGAACTCCCATAAGGTTAACAGCTGATTTCTCAGCAGAAACTCTACTGGCCAGAAGGGAGTAGCATGATATACTTAAAGTGGTGAAAGGGAAGAACCTACAGCCAAGATTATTCTACCCGGCAAGGACATTATTCAGATTTGATAGAGAAATCAAAAGCTTTACAGGGAAGCAAAAGCTAAGAGAATTCAGCACCACCAAACCAGATCTACAACAAATGCTAAAGGAACTTCTCTAAGTGGGAAACACAAGAGAAGAAAAGGACCTACAAAAACAAACCCAAAACAATTAAGAAAATGGGCATAGGAATATACATATCAGTAATTACCTTAAACGTGAATGTATTAAATGCTCCAACCAAAAGACACAGGCTTGCTGAATGGATACAAAAACAAGACCTATATATATATGCTGTCTACCAGAGACCCACTTCATACCTAGGGACACAAACAGACTGAAAGGGAGGGGATAGAAAAGATATTCCACGCAAATGGAAACCAAAAGAAAGCTGGAGTAGCAATACTCATATCAAATAAAATACACTTTAAAATAAAGAATGTTAAAAGAGACAAGGATGGACACTACATGATGATCAAGGGATCAATCCAAGAAGAAGATATAACAATTATAAATATATATATGCACCCAACACAGGAGCACCTCAATACATAAGGCAACTGCTAACAGCTATAAAAGAGTAAATCGACAGTAACACAATAATAGTGGGGGACTTTAACACCTCACTTACACCAATGGACAGATCTTACAAAAAGAAAATTCATAAGGAAACACAAGCTTTAAATGACACAATAGACCAGATAGATTTAATTGATATTTATAGGACATTCCATCCAAAAACAGCAGATTACACTTTCTTCTCAAGTGTGCACAGAACATTCTCCAGGGTAGATCACATCTTGAGTCACAAATCAAGCCTCAGTAAATTTAAGAAAATTGAAATCATATCAAGCGTCTTTTCTGATCAAATGCTATGAGATTAGAAATGAATTACAGGGGAAAAAAAAACTTAAGAAACACAAACACATGGAGGCTAAACAATACGTTACTAAATAACCAAGAGATCCCTGAGGAAATCAGAGACGAAATCAAAAAATACCTAGAGACAGGGCTTCCCTGGTGGCACAGTGGTTAGGAGTCTGCCTGCCAATGCAGGGAACACGGGTTTGTGCCCCCGGTTTAGGAGGATCCCACATGCTGCGGAGTGGCTGGGCCCGTGAACCATGGCCGCTGAGCCTGCGTGTCCAGAGACTGTGCTCCACAGTGGGAGATGCCACAACAGTGAGAGGCCCAGGTACCACAAAAATAAATAAATAAATAATAAATTAAAAAATGAAATAGATAAAATGTAAAACACCATATAGGTACACATAGTAAGGATAAGTATTTTAAAAAAAATAAAAATACCTAGAGACAAAAGACAACAAAAACACGATGATCCAAAACCTATAGGATTCAGCAAAAGCAGTTCTAAGGGGGAAATTTATAGCTGTACAAGCCCACCTCAAGAAACAAAAAATATCTCAAATAAACAGTCTAACCTTACACCTAAAGAAACTAGAGAAAGAAGAACGAGGAACAAGCAAAACCCAAAATTAGCAGAAGGAAAGAAATCATAAAGATCAGAGCAGAAATAAATGAAACAGAAACAAAGAAAACAATAGCAAAGATCAATAAAACTGAAAGCTGGTTCTTTGAGAGGATAAACAAAATTGATAAAACATTAGCCAGACTCATCAAGAAAAAGAGGGAGAGGACTCAAATCAATAAAATTAGAAATTGAAAAGCAGAAGTTACAACAGACGCTGCAGAAATACAAAGCATCCTAAGAGACTACTACAAACAACGCTATGCCAATAAAATGGACAACCAAGAAGAAATGGACAAATTCTTAGAGAGGTATAAACTTCCAAGACTGAACCAGGAAGAAATAGAAAACATGAACAGACCAATCACAAGTAATGAAATTGAAAATGTGATTAAAAATCTTCCAACAAACAAAATTCCAGGAACAGATGGCTTCATAGGTGAATTGTATCAAACATTTAGAGATGAGCTAACACCCATCCTTCTCAAAATCTTCCAAAAATTGCTGAGTAACGAACACTCCCAAACTCATTCTATGAGGCCACCATCACCCTGATACCAAAAGCAGACAAAGATACTACAAAAAAAAGAAATTACAGACCGATGTCACTGATGAATATAGATGCAAATATCCTCAACAAAATAGTAGCAAACAGGATCCAACGACACATTAAAAGGATCATTCACCATGATCAAGTGGGATTTATCCCAGGGTTGCAAGGATTCTTCAATATATGCAAATCAATCAATGTGATATATATACCATATTAACAAACTGAAGATGAAAAACCATATGATCAACTCAATAGATGCAGAAAAAGCTTTGGACAAAATTCCACAATCATTTATGATAAAAACTCTCCAGAAAGTGGTCATAAAGGGAACCTACCTCAACATAATAAAGGCTATATATGACAAACCCCCAGCAAACATCATTCTCAATGGCTAAAACTTGAAAGTATTTCCTCTAAGATCAGGAAAAAGACAAGGATGTTCACTCTCAGCACTATTATTCAACATAGTTTTGGAAGTCCTAGCCATGGAAATCAGAGAAGAAAAAGAAATAAAAGGAATACAATTTGGAAAAGAAGTAAAACTGTCACTGTTGGCAGATGACATGATACTATACATAGAGAATTACTAGAGCTAATCAATGAATTTGGTAAAGTTTCAGGATACAAAATTAATGCACAGAAATCTCTTGCATTCCTATATACTAGTGATGAAAAATCTGAAAGAGAAATTAAGCAAGCACTCCCATTTACCATTGCAACAAAAATAATAAAATACCTAGGAATAAACCTAGCTAGGGAGACAAAAGACCTGTATGCAGAAAACTATAAGACACTGATGAAAGAAATTAAAGATGATACCAAGATGGAGAGTTATACCATGTTCTTGGATTGGAAGAATCAATATTGTGAAAATGACTATACTACGCAAAGCAATCTACAGATTCAATGCAATCCCTATCAAATTACCAATGGCACTTTTTACAGAACTAGAACAAAAATTCTTAAAATTTTTATGGAGACACAAAAGACCCAGAATATCCAAAGCAGTTTTGAGGGATAAAAGTGGTGCTGGAGGAATCAGACTCCCTGACTTCAAACTATACTACAAAGCTACAGTTATCAAGACAATAATGGTACTGGCACAAAAACAGACATATAGATCAATGGAACAAGATAGAAAACCCAGAGATAAACCCATGCACCTATGGTCAACTAGTATATGACAAAGGATACAAGGATATTCAATGGAGAAAAGACAGTCTCTTCAATAAGTGGTTTTGGGAAAACTGGACAGCTACATGTAAAAGAATGAAATTAGAACACTCTCTAACACCATACACAAAAATAAACTCAAAATTGATTAGAGACCTAAATGTAAGACCGGACACTATAAAACTCTCAGAGGAAAACCTAGGAAGAACACTCTTTGACATAAATCACAGCAAGATCTTTTTTGATCCACCTCCTAAAGTAATGGAAATAAAAACAAAAATAAACAAATGGGACCTAATGAAACTTAAAATCTTCTGCACAGGAAAGGAAACCATAAACAAAACGAAAAGACAACCCTCAGAATGGGAGAAAATATTTGCAAATGAATCATCGGACAAAGCACTGACAGCCAAAATATATAAACAACTCATGTAGCTCAATATTAAAAAACAAACAACCCAATCCAAAAATAGGCAGAAGACCTAAATAGACATTTCTCAAAGAAGACATACAGATGGCCAAGAAGCACATAAAAAGCTGCTCAACCTCACTAATGATTAGAGAAATGCAAATCAAAACTACAGTGAGGCATTCCCTCTCACCAGTTAGAATGGGCATCATCAGAAAGTCTACAAACAACAAATGCTGGAGAGGGTGTGGAGAAAAGGGAACCCTCTTGCACTGTTGGTGGCAATGTAAATTGATACAGCCACTATGGAGAACAGTATGGAGGTTCCTTAAAAGAATAAAAATAGAACTACCATACGATGCAGCAATCCCACTACTGGGCATATATCCAGAGAAGGCCATAATTTTAAAATACACATGCTCCCCAATGTTCATTGCAGCACCATTTACAATAACCAGGTCATGGAAGCAACCTAAATGCCCATCGACAGACAAATAGATAAAGAAGATATGGTACATATATACAATGGAATATTACTCAGCCATAAAAAGGAACAAAATTGGGTCATTTGTAGAGATGCTGATGGATCTAGAGACTGTCATACTGAGTGCAGTAAGTCAGAAAGAGAAAAACAAATATTGTACATTAACGCATATATGTGGAACTTAGAAAAATGGTATAGATGAACTGGTTTGCAAGGCAAAAATTGAGACACATATGTAGAGAACAAACATATGGACACCAAGGGGAGAAAGTAGCAAGGGGTGAAAGTTGTGGTATGATGTATTGGGAGATTGGGTTTGACATGTATACACTGACGTGTATTAAATGGATGACTAATAAGAACCTGCTGTATAAAAAAATAAATAAAATTAAATTCAAAAAAGAAAAAAATATGGTGACCATAGGTGCGTGGGTTTATCTCTGGGCTTTCTATCCTGTTCCATTGATCTATATTTCTGTATTTGTGCCAGTACCTTACTCTCTTGATTACTGTAGCTTTGTAGTATAGTCTGAAGTCAGGGAGCCTGATTCCTCCAGCTCCGTTTTTCTTTCTCAAGATTGCTTTGGCTTTTCAGGGTCTTCTGTGTTTCCATACAGATTGCCACACACTTATTTAAATTAAATTCTGAATTCCAGTGGACTGCTCCTCTGCTATGACATTGACCCTACAAACCTGCCCAAATCTACACACCATATGGACCCACCACTTGTGCCTAGAGCTCATGAAATTTCTTATTTGGTGATGCAGGACCCCAAACACTCTGCTTTTTTCCCACATCCCCATCTTTGTACCTTGATGCTAGTATTCCTTCCCCCTTTGCCCTCCTGCAGAACTAAGTTCTCCTCTCCTCTGCCTTCAAGACACAGACCAAATGTCACTTTTCTTTAAAGCTTCTCCGACTCCATGACAGGCCAGTTCACAGGAATAAATCCTGCTTTGAACCACCATCACACCTTTCACTGCCCTCAATTATTGCAGAGTGAGACAAGATCTGTGATGTAAGTGGCTGGTCTTAGGAGGGATTATAACACTAAAAGTGCTTGAGAAAAAAGAACAAATCTACTCTGGTTTGATATTACTTGAATAAGCTACTTCAGTGAAGCATCATTACCCTGTGTTCAATCAGAAATTTTTTGTGCCCAGGGATTCCTTTGTTTAAGAGGTAAAATTAAGGGGTTAAATCTAGCATGGAAGGTAAGAAGAATGTTCCAATGCTATAGAACCATTTTTTAGTACCTTATAATTTCCATACATAATGTAGCCATAAGCCAAATATGGAATAACTGTGGTGGGGAAGCCTGATTAACAAATGTATTGCTTCAAATTCTATATAAAATGCACATTATAATCTTCAAACAATCATTTGGGTCAACTAATGTCTTATCATCAATATTATCAATATTATTAAAAGTAATAGTTTATTTTTATTTACCAAGAACAATTCCACCTGGACTAGATTCAATCATTTTGGATTAAGTTTTTCGTTTTGTTTTCATGAATAAAGCCATGGTATAACTAAAATCAATTTCCAAAAAAAGCAATTTTATTCTGTGAAGACATTGGACTATTTTTATTAATCATAATGTATAATTAAGGCTTTGGTTCTGATCAGATTTTAGCACCTATAAATATTCAAGGACTCTAACTTATAGTGTGAAGTCAAGGTTTATAAATATAGAATAGTATCTCTTGGCCTCCAACTTCAAATGGTGAAAACACTTACTGAATTAGCTTTGGGAATACAAGCATTAAAAGAAATGAAATTGCTAATAGTCCTCTTCTCTGGACATTTTTCTAATTTTCTGAACACAGAAATCTCTGTATATTAAATTCATGTGAAACAAAACAGTCTATTATTACTTAACCATGGGCTGGACCTCCCTCCCTGACTGATTTCTTTAAATAATAAATCAAAACTGATCAAATGAGAAAATACATATGAAATCACTTGAAAATTAAAAAGTGCTGTAAGTATGTAAGATATTATTATTATTCAACCACACTAAATTAAACCATCTGGAGATTAACAATCTGCCATCCAGCTTATTCTTTTCATAGTTCCAAGAAGACCACTGGCTTACATTGCCTATGTTAGAATCTCTACATAGTCAACTCTAGGAAGAAAAGCAAACAAATCTAAAATATTTTTTTCTCTGAGTATTAGAGGCAAATCCTTATGGATACTTCCAAAGAGGTACTCAAATCACCTTAAAAAAACATTATTATAGCAAGTAATGTGTGCTCCATTTCTTTTTTGGTCCTGGACTACTCTTTTTTTTTTTTTTTTTCACTTTTTCACCTTATACAATGTATATTGGAAATATGTTTCCCATTGTTCTTATTTTCTAGAAACCATGTATACTGACTTGGGTCTCTGGTTTTGCTTATTGAATTTTCTCACGTGGCATGGAAATTTAGCTTCCCCTTTTCTAACAATATAAAAGAACAGCAAGTATCCAAGAAGAAAGCTTGGTCTCTCCCATTATACAGGTTCAACATAAACTTGAACAGGCCAGGCCAGGTGAAGGCAGGCCAACAAATATTCTATCTCTATAAAGGCAGGTCAGGATGCCAGCAGACTCAGAGAGATGAGACACTCAGGAACAGAGGATGATGATCTGGCTTTCTTGTGGTCTATGAAATTGGAGTTACTACAATATTTGCCTAGGAGGAAAATGCATTTATATTTTCATCTTTCACTTTATTTAAGCATGTCTATTCCTGCCATAAACTGAATAGTTAGGTCCTGCAGATACAGTAAATATCACAGAAGTCTGAAGCTCCTACTGATGAACTCTTTTCTCCATGACGTAGGAGAAAGAAAGAAAACTGGGTTTATGTTTGGCACAGGGAAAGCTGTTCTAGTTTGCCTTCCGAGCTGAACAGGACAATGACCTTTTACAGTCTCTTACACATGGGAGTGTTAAAAATGCTTTCACGAGCAAGGCTTCACTCACCTTTCTTGGGAAGCTTCCCACAATTACATCATTCTCAATTTTAAAGTATCTGATTTTCACTTTCCTGATGTTGAGTCAAAATGTTTTTCTTTCTAGACTTAGTCTTGTTAATTATAGTTTTATTCCTTTGTACCATGTTAAATAATTCTCTTTACCACTTGAATCTTTTAAAAATGAGTAGGTGGTTATTATGTTTCTCTCCTTGTCCTTTGGCCAGGCAATGTATATTTTATACCCTTTATTTTCCCTCATAAGAGGAATTCTATTTTTTAAGTATTTCAATTGCTCTTCTCTGATTCCTTGTTCTCCAAGAGTGTTTCCAAATCTGAAGTGATTAGATGTCCGAATATTAGTTAAACCTGTATCATCATTATTCTGAACTCTTAACATTTCTTAACCCATTGAATCCTCACAAGGGCTCTATGAGGTCAAGCCTGGTATTTTAGCAATTCGACTGATGGGCTCGGAAAGGTTAAGTAATTTTTTATCACTTAACAAATTTATTCACCTAATGGTAACAGAACTAGGATTGTAGTTTAGGCCTTCTGGTTCTAGAGCCTTTGTCTTAACCACTATACCATACCGTGTCTCAGTAATATCTGGCCTTTTACATTAAATTTAAACTATTATTTCCTTTATTCACAATATGAACATATTTATGGAAAATCAAGTTAAATCAGAGTTGGAAGAGAGTGTATTTAAATGACATTTTCTTATGCTGTAATAACACAACTCAGTATACATTCTATCTTCTCGTACTATTTAATCCCAACTCAAAATGAAGGAAACAGCCTGCCATTTTCCCATTGTCATTTTATGGGCTCTTTGAGATATTCTGACTCCAAAAACTGCCTTTTACAATACAAATATTCCCAGGGAGCATTATGTCTTAGTTATTATCAGCTAATAATGTATGTGTGTTTGTGTATGTGTATATACACAAACATAAAACATTATATATATATTCTTCCCATGGTAATATATACTTTTTATTACCATAAAAAGAATAAAGGGGGCTTCCCTGGTGGTGCAGTGGTTAAGAATCTGCCTGCCAATGTAGGGGATACGGGTTCGAGCCCTGGTCTGGGAAGATCCCACATGCCACAGAGCAGCTAAGCCCGTGAGCCACAACTGCTGAGCCCACGTGCCACAACTACTGAGCCCGCGTGCCACAGCTACTGAAGCCCACGTGCCTAGAGCCCGTGCTCCACAACAAGAGAAGCTACTGCAATAAGAAGCCCATGCACCACAATGAAGAGTAGCCCCTGCTCGTCACAACTAGAGAAAGCCCGTGCACAGCAACAAAGACCCAACGCAGCCAAAAATAAATACATTAAATAAATAAATTAAAAAAAAGAATAAGGGAAAGTTCAGTGACAACACAAACTGAACATTTACATATATGTTGCTTTTCTGAAAGGGGACACTTCTTTCTGATTTTCTATGATTAACATTTATCAGTATGTCATCAAAAGATATTTATTTTTTGGAAGCAGCTTCATAGCACAGGGAGATCAGCTCCGTGCTTTGTGACCACCTAGAGGGGTGGGATAGGGAGGGTGGGAGGGAGGGAGATGCAGGAGGGAAGAGATATGGGAACATATGTATATGTATAACTGATTCACTTTGTTATAAAGCAGAAACTAACACACCATTGTAAAGCAATTATACTCCAATAAAGATGTAAAAAAAAAAAAAAGTTACGAGTAAATCTGAAAGTCTAGAGAAACATTGACTAGATTAGCTGACATTTGAACCTATCATCCACACTGATGGAAGACGTGTGAATGATGTCGAGCCTGCTTTTCCTCCATTGTTGTCTGGCATTGTTGCCAGTCAGTGACTGGCAGTTTCAGGCCTATAAGAGAGCTTCCTGGACCTTCTAGCATCACTCAATGGGTACCATAAGGGATGGCACTGCTTGTGGAACTCACAGCCCCTCATAAGTAGATGCTCAGGCTATATTCAATATAAAAAACTTTCTGAAGATTAAAATAATGGTCCATTAAAAGGAACTGTCTAAAACATAGGAGACATGGAGATCTGATGGCAAGCATGCTAAAGACTGTTCCAGGATATTTTCATAAATGCCTTAGTAGCTTCCACACTGAGTTTCCATGTAGTTACAGGATTTCAGTTACTCAGGGTGGGTTTTTGCCTGGTTGACTTTTTTTTTTTTTTAATGGAATTACTGTTTCATGGCACTCAGACCAAGACCAAACCTTTAAGTATAGGTTCTGTTATTTTTCTTTTTTCTATCCAGTGTCACTTGCCTTTTCATTTCCTGATTTCTTCCTAAGGTGAGGGAGCCAAAATACATCACAGATCACAGCTAGATTTAGACAACAGGCATCTCCTTCACAGGGACCTTCGCAGAGTCTGATTTATTTATGACCATTTCACTGCTCACTATGTAAAGTTATGGACTCCTTGACTAGTTACTGATCTTATACCTTCTAGTGGTTAACCCAACCTGTATTCAAAAGTCCAGTTGAGGGCTTCCCTAGTGGCGCAGTGGTTGGGAGTCTGCCTGCTGATGCAGGGGACACGAGTTCGTGCCCTGGTCCGGGAGGATCCCACATGCTGCAGAGCAGCTGGGCCTGTGAGCCATGGCCGCTGAGCCTGGGCATCCGGAGCCTGTGCTCCGCAACGGGAGAGGCCACAGCAGTGAGAGGCCCGCGTATCACAAAAAAAAAAAAGAAAAGAAAAAAAAAAGTCCAATTGAACATCAAAGTAAAATAAAATATTTTTCTTGATTATTTCACCAAAAAAAAAAAAGATTTATTTTTTAAACAGATTACTCTGAATTGTAGAGTATGTTCTGTGTTATACAGTATCTGTATATTAAATTAAATATATACATATGTGTATATATAATATATTCACTCATTCATTCACCAAATCTCTATGGGGTACTTACGCTATTGTAGGCATTGAAAGAGATGTGACATATTTAGGAGACAGAGAGGTGTCAAATATTTATTTGAGCATTCCACCCTGGAGCATGGAAATGGAGATGAAACAAGAATTGAAAACATATGCCACTAATAAAACCACTATAGATAGAACATTTTCCCAAATAGAGATGGCAAATTATACTTTTCATCTTTAAACCTGAGCAAACATACGTATTTACAATAATTAGAGCAGTGAAAAGAGCAACCTACAGCCATAATAAAGTGTGTACTGAAAAAGTTAACCATGAAAATGTCTTAGGTAACATGACTAATGAATAAAATGACTAGCCAGTCCCTTATTTATAGCTAGTATCAATAAATATTTGTAGAAGGAGAAACAATGTACATAATACAACTCCTCTTGTGCAAAATTTTGTTGCTTCTTTTAATTGTATAGTGGATCTGACCCTATCATCCATGAGCCCACCTTCCACTGGGTATCAGGGGAAAATTACATCATCATCCTCATAATAATAATAGTAATAATTAATAATGTAAATTATTATCTTACTCCCTTCCATTATAAAACATTCTCTTTCAGATAAACCCAGTCTCTAAATTCTAGGCTTTCAGGAATTTCTCCAGCCTTACTCTACAAACACCAAATAAAAACAAAACAAATAGTGTATCCAGATAGAGGAGGACCCCCTTGACATTCACTGTTCCCTGAACTTTTACTGTTGTCTGACACTGAGTAGCTGTTCTTCAGGGCCCTGGAGAGCTGACCCTCCCTATCTGTAGTTGTACCTGGTGGAACCCCTGGTCTCCTATCACCTAAATCTAACTGCAGGTGACCTCATACCTAATGTCTAATGTCGGGTCTCGATGAATTCAGCTGACGGCTCTATCTAAGCAGCACATGCAGTGGCATCTGGGTGTCTAGCTGGGTACACTGTGTAACCTCTTAGAGAAGGTGACTCTAAAACCACTCTCTCCTTCTGCCATCCTGTTTCTCTTACCTGAGTCCCATTCACACATATCAACAGAATTGAATCTGAAAATCTACCAACACAAACACTGAAAACAAAGCAGACGGAATGGCCCAATGTCGTCTTTAAAAGACTAAAAACCACTCAGTTGCCCCTGGTACCGTCCCAGTTTATGATTCCCTGTTCCAGTTTCCTAGTGTCTGCTAATAATTTGAACATTTCGGAATCAGTTCACTTTACTTTTGGTCTTTGTTATGTTTGCTTAATATTTATTATCTTTATGTAAGGCGCATTCAAGTCTTTAACCAAACTTAATAAAGAGAACAACATTTTACCTTTTCTTCATGAAGTACAGAATGAATGGTTGCATTAAAATCAGCTTTACTTTCTCCCTAGTCAGATTTATGTATAAATTAAAAAGAAGAGAAGAGAAACATACTGAGACAGAGCTATCTCTATAACCACTACAGACTTGCCCTTTCCCTCATCCCCAATTTCAAAAAAAGATAACACAAAGCTTCATGCTGGCATGTTCCACAGTCAGAAAGAGCATGAGCTCAACTGTGTATGCAAAAACTTAGTTGTTTTTCTTTGATTCATCCGATAGCATCACACTGGGTCACTTTCTTGTTTATGCTATCTTTATTGTTTCTGGTCTTAGAACAATAAACAGCCCTAAGTGGTTTGAATTACAGCAGCAAAACTGTGCAAATGAACTTTGGCTTTGTTTCATGTTGAATAGAGGGTTTTTATGGTTTTATAAATGGTGATGTTTAGGAATCTTGCCAATGCTGTTCTATAAACAGTGAAGAGTCACATTTGCCAGCTCTAGGCCTTTAATCACCCGAATATTCTTCCCCTGATATGGATAAAATATTTTTAACCTTGTTCCATGGAGATGAATAGGAATGATCAAATTATCTGTGGATTCAACAATTTTGCATAAACAAGGTAATGGGATGTTTTTTGCTGGTCATAGATCCATAAGCTGACACCTGATTTTTTTGTATGTCTTCTTTAATTGCAGGAAAATATTAGTTAGTTGTCATTCA
Organism: Aethalodelphis obliquidens; assembly: GCF_003676395.1. Taxonomy (NCBI): domain Eukaryota; kingdom Metazoa; phylum Chordata; class Mammalia; order Artiodactyla; family Delphinidae; genus Aethalodelphis; species Aethalodelphis obliquidens. The sequence goes on along the minus strand of NW_020837945.1, from coordinate 26,476,405 downwards.
TTTTTAATGAATGTAATACACAGTTGTATCAGAAAGGATAAATTTTTGGTAACAAACAGTGACTCCCCCCGCCCTTCCCAACCTCAGTGGCTTCACAGAATAAAAGTTTATATATAAGATGCATAGTCAGTCAGGGAGAAATCCTACCTCATGTTTTCACAATCACCTGGGCAGAGGGAATTCTGGAGATTCTTGCACCAGCAGTTAAATGCTCTAGAACTAGTAACACAGGCCCTGCATCCACAAGGGGTCCAGGAAATTCAATCTCCCATTTGACTTAGAGCAGTGACATAGTAAAGCACTGATTCGTTTACAGAACCCGAAGTTTCAATCTCACAGAATGTTTTGGAAAAAAGTCATCTGTTAGTGAATGTATTAGCTAGGACTGCCATAACAAAATTCCACAGACTGGGTGACTTAAGCAACAGAAATTTATTTCTCACAGTTTTGAAGGCTGGGAGTCCAGTATCAAGGTAACTTTCTCCTGAAGCCTCTCTCCTTGGCTTGTAAGTGGCTGCCTTCTTATTGTCCCCACAAGGTCTTTTCTCTGTGCACATGCATCCTTAGTCTCTCCTTCTCTTCTTAAAAGGACACATGTCACATTGGATTAGGGCTCCACACAATTGACCTCATTTTAACTTATTCACCTTTTCAAAGGCCCAGTCTCCAAATACAGTCACACAGATTAGGGCTCACCAATCTGACCTCATTTAACTTTAATTACCTCTTTAAAGTTTTCATCTCCAAATGCAGTTACATTTGGAGATACTGGTGGTTGGGACTTCAACATACCAATTTTGGGGGGAGGGTGAGACATAATTCAGTCCATAATGGTGAGCATCACAGTCCTGTCAGTAGGTCTTAGCAATTCAGATCACAAAATGAAAATTATATGCAAGTGAAAGTAAGATGGATCCATGTTGTAAAGCCTACTTGTGGCATTTAAAGTCTTACTTCCAAACTCCCAATCTATCGCTTAATAATAAAGTAAGGTTTACTAACTGAAAAAAAGAAATCTAAAAAAAGTCTCAACTATGAGAAAATTTTCTGAATACATACAAATCTTTTTGATTCAATTTAATTTTGGAATTTTAAAGAAATCATTGAATAGGGAATTTAGAACATTGCCTATATTGTTCCAAGTAGCTGTTTCAAGTTTTGAAGAATATGCTAAGTCTTAATTATCACTAAATTGAAAACAGACACAACTTACTGAATGGATACAAAAACAAGACCCATATATATGCTGTCTGCAAGAGACCCACTTTAGACCTAGGGACACATACAGACTGAAAGTAAGGGGATGGAAAAAGATAATCCATGCAAAAGGAAATCAAAAGAAAGCCAGAGTAGAAATACACATATCAGATTAAATAGACTTTAAAATAAAGAATCTTTCAACAGACAAGGAAGAACACAACATAATGATTAAGGGATCATCCAAGAAGAAAATATAACAATATTAAATGTATATGCACCGAACATAGGAGCACCTCAATACATAAAGCAACTGTTATCAGTTTAAAAGAGGAAATGGACAGTAACACAATGATAGTGGGGGACTTTAACACCTCAATTACACCAATGGACAGATCTTCCAAACAGAAAATTACTAAGGAAACAGAAGCTTTAAATGACACAATAGACAAGATAGATTTAATTGATATTTATAGGACATTCCATCCAAAAAGAGCAGATTACACTTTCTTCTCAAGTGCACTTTCTTCTCAAGTGCACATCTTGATCACAAATCAAGCCTCAGTACATTTAAGAAAATTGAAATCATATCAAGCTTCTTTTCTGACCACAATGTTATGAGATTACAAATTAATTACAGGGGAAAAAACGTAAAAAACACAAACACATGGAGGCTAAAAAATACATAACTAAATAACCAAGAGAACACTGAAGAAATCAAAGAAGAAATCAACAAAACCTAGAGACAACTGACAATGAAAACATGATGACCCAAAACCTATGGGATGCAGCAAAAGCAGTTGTAAGAGGGAAGTTTATAGCTATACAAGCCTACTTCAAGAAACAAGAAAAATCTCAAATAAACAATCTATCCTTACACCGAAAGCAACTAGAGAAAGAGGAACAAACAAAACCCAAAGTGAGCAGAAGGAAAGAAATCATAAAGATCAGAGCAGAAACAAATGAAATAGAAACAAAGAAAACAATAGCAAAGATCAATAAAACTAAAAGCTGGTTCTTTGAGAAGATAAAGAAAATTGATAAACCATTTGCCAGACTCATCAAGAAAAAGAGGGAGAGAACTCAAACCAATAAAATTAGAAATGAAAATGGAGAAGTTACAACAGACACCACAGAAATACAAAGCATCCTAAGAGACTGCAAGCAAATCTATACCAATAAAATGGACAACCTGGAAGAAATGAACAAATTCTTAGAAATGCACAATGCGCTGAGATTGAACCAGGAAGAAATAGAAAATATGAACAGACCAATCACAAGCACTGAAATTGAAACTGTGATTTAAAATCTTCCAACAAAAAAAAGCCCAGGACCAGATGGCTTCACAGGCAAATTCTATCAAACTTTTAGAGAAGAGCTAACACCTATCCTTCCCAAACTCTTCCAAACTATAGCAGAGGGAGGAAAATGCTCAAGTTCATTCCACGAGCCCACCATCACCCTGATACCAAAACCAGACAAAGATGTCACAAAGAAAGAAAACTACAGGCCAATATCACTGATGAATATAGATGCAAAAATCCTCAACAAAATACTA
>NW_020837945.1:26401635-26473640 GCF_003676395.1 Aethalodelphis obliquidens | reverse complement strand
AGGGATAGAGGGAACTTTCCTCAACATAATAAAGGCCATATATGACAAACCCACAGCCAACATCGTCCTCAATGGTGTAAAACTGAAAGCATCTCCACTAAGACCAAGAACAAGACAGAATTGCCCACTCTCACCACTATTATTTAACATATTTCTGGAAGTTTTGGCCACAGTAATCACAGAAGAAAAAGAAATAAAAGGACTCCAAATCGGAAAAGAAGTAAAGCTGTCACTGTTTGCAGATGACACAATACTCTTCATAGAGAATCCTAAAGATGATACCAAAAATTACTAGAGCTAATCAATGAATTTGGTAAAGTAGCAGGATACAAAATTAAGGCACAGAAATTGCTTGCATTCCTAAACACTAATGATGAAAAATCTGAAAGTGAAAATAAGAAAACACTCCCATTTACCATTGCAACAAAAAGAAAAAAGATATATCTAGGAATAAACCTACATAAGGAGACAAAAGACCTGTATGCAGAAAATTATAAGACACTGATGAAAGAAATTAAAGATGATACAAATAGATGGAGAGATATACCATGTTCTTGGATAGGAAGAATCAATATTGTGAAAATGACGTTACTACCCAAAGCAATCTACAGATTCAATGCAATCCCAATCAAACTACAAATGACATTTTTCACAGAACTGGAACAAAAATTTTCACAATTTGTATGGAAACACAAAGGACCCCGAATAGCCAAAGCAATCTTGAGAACAAAAAATGGACCTGGAGGAATCAGGCTCCCTGACTTCAGACTGTACTACAAAGCTACAGTAATCAAGACAGTATGGTACTGGCACAAAAACAGAAAGATAGATCAATACAACAGGATAGAAAGCCCAGAGATAAACCCGCGCACATATGGTCACCTTATCTTCCATAAAGAAGGGAAGAATATACAATGGAGAAAAGACAGCCTCTTCAATAAGTGGTGCTGGGAAAACTGGACAGGTACATGTAAAAGTATGAAATTAGCACACTCTCTAACACCATACACAAAAATAAACTCAAAATGGATTAAAGACCTAACTGTAAGGCCAGACACTACCAAACTCTTAGAGGAAAACATAGGCAGAACACTTTATGACATAAATCACAGCAAAATTCTTTTTGACACACCTCCTAGAGAAATGTAAATAAAAACAAAAATAAACCAGTGGGACCTAATGAAACTTCAAAGCTTTTGCACAGTAAAGGAAATCATAAACAAGACCAAAAGACAACCCTTAGAATGGGAGAAAATACTTGCAAATGAAGCAACTGACAAACAACTAAACTCCAAGATTTACAAGCAGCTCATGCAGCTCAATAACAACAACAAAAAAAAACAACCCAATCCAAAAATGGGCAGAAGACTTAAATAGACATTTCTCCAAAGAAGATATACAGATTGCCAACAAACACATGAAAGAATGTTCAACATCATTAATCATTAGAGAAATGCAAATCACAACTACAATGAGATATCATCTCACACTGGTCAGAATGGCCAACATCGAAAAATCTAGAAACAATAAATGCTTTGAGGTTGTGAAGAAAAGGGAACCCTCTTGCACGTTTGCTGGGAATGTAAATTGATACAGCCACTATGGAGAACAGGATGGAGGTTCCTTAAAAAAATACAAATAGAACTACCATATGACCCAGCAATCCCACTACTGGGCATATACCCTGAGAAAACCATAATTCAAAAAGAGTCATGTACAAAAATCTTCACTGCAGCTCTATTTACAATAGCCAGGACACAGAAGGAACCTAAGTGTCCATCACCAGATGAATGGATAAAGAAGATGTGGCACATATACAGAATGGAATATTACTCAGCCATAAAAGAAACGAAGTTGAGTTATTTGTAGTGAGGTGGATGGACCTAGAGTCTGTCATACAGAGTGAAGTAAGTCAGAAAGACAAAAACAAATACCATAAACTAACACATATATATGGAAACTAAGAAAAAAAAAAAGGTCATGAAAAACCTAGGGGTAAGATGGGAATAATGATGCAGACCTACTAGAGAATGAACGTGAGGATATGGGGAGGGGGAAGGGTAAATTGTGACAAAGTAAGAGAGTGGCATGGACATATATACACTACCAAATGTAAAATAGATAGCTAGTGGGAAGCAGACACATAGCACAGGGAGATCAGCCTGGTGCTTTGTGTCCACCTAGAGGGGTGGGATAGGGAGTGTGGGAGGGAGGGAGATGCAAGAGGGAAGAGATATGGGAACATATGTATATATATAACTGATTCACTTTGCTATAAAGCAGAAACTAGCACACCATTTTAAAGCAATTATACTCCAATAAAGATGTTTAAAAAAAAATTTCCAACAAACAACAGACCAGGACCAGATGGCTTCACAGGTGAATTCGATGAAACATTTAGAGAAAAGCTAAACACCCATCCTTCTCAAACTCTTCCAAAAAATTGCAGAGGAAGGAAAACTCCCAAACTCATTTCATGAGGCCACTATCACCTTGATACCAAAACCAGACAAAGATACTACAAAAAAGAAAATTACAGACAAATATCACTGATGAATATAGATGCAAAAATTGTCAACAAAATACCAGCAAACAGAATCCAACAACACATTAAAAGGATCATACACCATGATCAAGTGGGATTTATCCCAGGGATGCAAGGATTCTTCAATATATGCAAATCAATCAATGTGATACACTATATTAACAAATTGAAATAGAAAACCCATATGATCATCTCAATAGATGCAGAACAAGCTTTTGACAAAGTTCAACACCCACTTATGATAAAAACTCTCCAGAAACTGGGCATAGAGGGAACCGACTTCAACATAATAAAGGTCATATAAGACAAACACACAGCAAACATCATTCTCAAAGGTGAAAAACTGAAAGCATTTCCTCTAAGATCAGGAACAAGACAAGGATGTCCACTCTCACCACTATTATTCAACATAGTTTTGGAAGTCCTAGCCACGGCAAACAGAGAAGAAAAAGAAATAAAAGGAATACAATTTGGAAAAGAAGAAGTAAAATTGTCACTTTTGGCAGATGACATGAAACTATACATAGTGAATTCTAAGGATGCCACCAGAAAACTACTAAGCTAATCAATGAATTTGGTAAAGTTGCAGGATACAAAATTAATGCACAGAAATCTCCTGCATTCCTATACACTAATGATGAAAATCTGAAAGAGAAATTAAGGAAACACTCCCATTTACCACTGCAACAAAAAGAATGAAATACTTAGATATGAACCTACCTAGGGAGACAAAAGACCTGTATGCAGAAAACTATAAGACACTGATGACATAAATTAAAGATGGTACCAACTGATGGTGAGAAATGCCATGTGCTTGGATTGGAAGAATCAATATTGTGAAAATGACTATACTACCCAAAGCAATCCACAGATTCAATGCAATCCCTATCAAACTACCAAGGGCAATTTTTATAGAACTAGAACAAAACAATCTTAAAATTTGTTTGGAGACATAATAGACCCTGAATAACCAATGCAGTCTTGAGGGAAAGAAAATGTAGCTGGAAGAATCAGACTCCCTGACTTCAGACTATACTACAAAGCTACAGTAATCAAGACAGTATGGTACTGGCACCAAAACAGAAATATAGATCAATGGAATAGGATAGAAAGCCCAGAGATAAACCCACGCACCTATGGTCACCTAATCTATGACAAAGGAGGCAGGGATATACAATGAAAAAAATACAGTCTCTTCAATAAGTGGTGCTGGGAAAACTGGACAGCTACATGTGAAAGAATGAAATTAAAACACTCCCTCACACCATATACAAAAATAAACTGAAAATGGATTAGAGAACTAAATGTAAGACTGGGCATTATAAGACACTTAGAGGAAAACATAGGAAGAACACTCTTTGACATAAAAACAACCCTCAGAATGGGAGAAAATATTTGCAAATGAATCATCGGACAAAGGATTAATCTCCAAATTATATAAAGAGCTCATGAAGCTCAATATTAAAAAAACAAACAACCCAATCCAAAAATGTGCAGAAGACCTAAACAGACATTTCTCCAAAGAAGACATACAGATGGTCAAGAAGCACATGAAAAGCTCCTCAACATCACTAATGATTAGAGAAATGCAAATTAAAACTACAATGAGGTATCACCTCACACAAGTTAGAATGGGCATCATCAGAAAATCTACAAACAAACGCTGGAGAGAGTGTGGAGAAAACGGAACCCTCCTGCACTGTTGGTGGGAATGTAAATTGATACAGCCACTATGGGCAAGAGTATGGAGGTTCCTTATAGAACTAAAAATAGAATTACCATATGACCCTGCAATCCCACTACTGGTCATATACCCAGAGAAAACCATAATTCAAAAAGACACATGGACCCCAATGTTCATTGCAGCACTATTTACAAAAGCCAGGTCATGGAAGCAACCTAAGTGCCCACTGACAGATGAATGGATAAAGAAGAAGTGGTGCATATATTTAGTGGAATATTACTCAGCCATATAAAGGAACGAAATTGGGTCATTTTTAGAGATGTGAATGCATCTAGAGACTATCATACAGAGTGAAGTAAGTCAGAAAGAGAAAAACAAATATCATATATTAACGCATTATCGTATATGTGAAACCTAGAAAAAGGTACAGATAAACCAGTTTGCAGAGCAGAAATTGAAACACAGATGTAGACAACATACGTATGGTCACCAAGGTGGGAAATCGGCAGGGGGTGCGGTTGTGGTGGGATGAATTGGAAGATTGGGATTGACAGGTATACACTGTTGTGTATAAAATGGATGACTAATAAGAAAAAGTAAATAAATAAATAAACATTTTTTTAAGTAATATGCATTACGAAAAATAAAGGAGAGGAAAATTCCGAGTAAAAACTATCTGACACTAAGAATTAGAATTTACTACTCATCAAACTGAAGGAATTATACCAATAAAATTATTTGCCTTTAGAGGTTTGTGGCTTATTCTTTATGACTTTTCATTAAGCATTATGATTCAGCAGAATTTTAAAAAGCTATTTTTATATTAATGTGAAAAGTATTTTCAAAATGTGGTTCTGTGGACTAAACCTATGTTCCACTTTTAATTCTGAGCACATAACTATTTATAATTTTTGTGTATCCTTGTTCTATTCAGTTAACCTCGCTGAGTTTCTATTTCACTACATGCATAAAAGAAGACTGACTTTTCGCCTTTAACAGAGTATAATATTTGAAAGTGGGTTGTAAATAGGCAATCATATAAAATGTAATGAAAGCCAACTTCAGAAGATAAAGATCCCTAAGATATAAAAATTGAGTTTTACGAGGAATTGTCAGGGATGGTGAACCATCAACAAAAAAAGGTTGTTAATTTTTGTAAGATTCGTTTATACCCTTCCCTACTGTAGATGTATAAACAAGTTCAATAATTTAATTCAGATTTCTTTTGGTGGATCCTTTATTAAGTCATTTCAACTAATATAAATCATAGAGGTCACCTAATACAAGGGGTAGTGCTGATCACTTTAAAATTAATCAATTTAAAATACACAGTATGTGTGTCAAAACTGTATTATTTTATTTTTTAAAAAAACTGCACAGATGTTTCGGCAAAGAAAGCAATATTGCCAATAGCAGTCCAGAAGTAATGTTAAATGATACTGAAGAACTAGGAAATGGGGGTTGGGGAGAGGTATCATAGTACAATGCAAGGCTAAAGGACAAGTTGTGCAAGTTGTTTACAAGTTGTGCAAATACAGGGCTTGTGCAATGATTTAAATGTTATTAACATCATTACCTATTAAAATGATTACATCATTGATATTAACGAATAATATATAAAACATAGTATTCCATTTGGTAGCCGCATAGCACAGAGAGGTCAGCTTGGTGCTTTGTGTCCACCTAGAGGGGTGGGATAGGGAGGGTGGGAGGGAAACGCAAGAGGGAGGAGATATGGGGATATATGTATAGTTGATTCACTTTGTTATGGATCTAACACACCATTGTAAAGCAATAATACTCCAATAAAGATCTTAAAAATAAATAATTTTTCTAAATTAGAATGATAAAAAAATCCCATAGTGTTCCAATTCTTTACACTTTTAAGAGCATTCTTTGTTTTTCCTTCTAAGAATCTTTTCTCTATATGAAAATATTGGGTGACAATTGCTTACCTTGCACAACTCGAATGACATTCATTTCCAACCTACTTCTACTCTTTACAAGAAACATTTATTCCTTGTAGCTGAATATCATTCTGAATTTTTTAATTCCTGAAGTCCAGAACTCAGAATTTCTCTTATCCTGCCATCAGGTTCATCCTAATGAACCTATTGTCATTTGTCCTCACAGGTTCCATTTCCTCCACTCCCTGGATCCTCCTGGTCAATTTGTCTTTCTGCACTGTTTTATCTACTAGCCAGCCCTGAAGCCCACAGTTTGTCCCTTTAACAATTTTCCCACCAGCATCTTAAAAGCCCACACAGCACCTACCCACTTGATTCAGTCCGTAATATTCAGTATATTTCACAACTTCTTTTCCCACTTTGACTTACAGGATGCCAAAACAGTGCCAAAAATGACTCATTCCACTCAAATTCTTGCACTCAAAACACCTCCAAATAATTAAAAACTTGTCATTTATCTTTATCAAAATAAAAATTAGCTTATTCATAAGAATTCCTTTTCTTGAGAAAAATATGAAAAGGATACAAATGAGAACAAAAATGAGTAAAATCTGACAATCCAAAGAAAAGTATAATCAACATTTTAATAAACACATTTCTTATCTCTCTCACTCTCCAACTTAAAAAAAAATAAATTAGAGCCAATCAAATTGACAAATGTTTTCCTTTAAGTATTTTTTTGGGGGAGGGGCTGTGACATTTATTTCTCCCTTATTCTATAGGCATGTGAAAATGTAAATGGTGTGGGTTTTTATTTTTTATTTTTTATTTTTGTTTTAACAACTTTACAATGGTGTGGTAGTTTCTGCTTTATAAAAAAGTGAAACAGCCATACATACACATATATCCCCATATCTCCTCCCTCTTGAGTCTCCCTGCCACTCTTCCTATCCCCCCCTTCTAGGTGGTCACAAAGCACCGAGCTGATCTCTCTGTATTATGCGGCTGCTTCCCACTAGCTAGCTATCTTACATTTGGTAGTATATATAAGTCCATGCAACGCTCTCACATCATCCCAGCTTACCCTTCCCCCTCCCCATGTCCTCAAGTCCATTCTCTACGTCTGCTTCTTTATTCCTGTCCTGGCTCTAGGTTATTCAGAACTTTTTTTTTTTTTTTTTTTTTAGATTCCATATATATGTGTTAGCGTACAGTATTTCTTTTTCTCCTTCTGATTCATTTCACTCTGTATGACAGACTCTATGTCCATGCAACTCACTACAATTAACTCAATTTTGTTTCTTCCTATGGCTGAGAAATATTCCATTGTATCTATGTGGTGCATCTTCTTTATCCATTCATCTGTCGATGTACACTTCAGTTGATTACATGTCCTGGCTATTGCAAATAGAGCTGTAATGAACATTGTGGTACATGACTCTTTCTGAATTATGGTTTTATCAGGGTATATGCCCAGTAGTGGGATTGCTGGGTTCTATATTTAGTTTTTAAAGGAAACCCAGACTGTTCTCCATAGTGGCTGTATCAATTTACATTCCCACCAACAGTGCAAGAGGGTTCCCTTTCCTCCACACCCTCTCCATCATTTATTGCTTGTAGATTTTTTGATGATGGCCATTCTGACCGGATTAAGGTGAAATCTTGTTGCAGTTTTGATTTGCATTTCTCTAATGATTAGTGATGTTGTACATGCTATCATGTGTTCGTTGGCAATCTGTATATCTTCTTTGGAGAAATGTCTATTTAGGTCTTCTGCCCATTTTTGGATTGGGTCTTTTTGTTTTTTTGATATTGAGCTGCATGACCTGCTTGTAAATTTTGGAGATTAACCCTTTGTCACTGGCTTCATGGGCAAATATTTTCTCCCATTCTGAGTGTTGCCTTTTCCTTTTATTTACGTTTAACTTTACTGTGCAAAAGATTTTAAGTTTCTTTAGGTCCCATTTGTTTAATTTTGTTTTTATTTCCATTTCTCTAGGAGGTGGGTCTAAAAGGATCTTGCTGTGATTTATGTCATAGAATGTTCTGCCTATGTTTTCCTCTAAGAGTTTATAGTGTCTGGCCTTACATTTAGGTCTCTAATCCATTTTGAGTTTTACTTTTGTGTATGGTGTTAGGGAGTGTTCTAATTTCATTATTTTACATAGAGCTGTCCAGTTTTCCCAGCACCACTTACTGAAGAGGCTCTCTTTTCTCCATTGTATATTCTTCCCTCCTTTACCAAAATTAAGGTGACCATATGTGCATGGGTTTATCTCTGGGCTTTCTATTCTGTTCCATTGATCTAAATTTCTGTTTTTGTGCCAATACTATACTGTCTTGATTACTGTAGCTTCGTAGTATAGTCTGAAGTCCAGGAGTGTGATTCCTCCAGGTCCATTTTTCTTTCTCAAGATTGGTTTGGCTATTCAGGGTCTTCTGTGTTTCCATACACATTGTGAAATTTTTTGTTCTAGTTCTGTGAAAAATGCCATTGGTAGTTTCATAGGTATTGCACTGAATATGTAGATTGCTTTGGGTAGTATAGTCATTTTCACAATGTTGATTCTTCCTATCCAAGAACATGGTATATATCTCCATCTGTTTCTATCGTCTTTAATTTTTTTCATCAGTGTCTTATATGTTCTGCATACAGGTCTTTTGTCTCCTTAGGTACACTATCTCTAGGTATTTTATTCTTTTTTATTTGCAATGGTACATGGAAATGTTTCCTTAATTTCTCTTTCAGATTTTTATAGAAATGCAAGAGATTTCTGTGCATTAATTTTGTATCCTGCTACTTTACCAAATTCATTGATTACCTCTAGCAGTTTTCTGGTAGCATCTTTAGGATTCTCTATGAAGTGTATCATGTCATCTGCAAACAGTGATAGCTTTACTTCTACTTTTCCAAAATGGATTATTTTATTTATTTATTTATTTTGTTCTCTGATTGCTGTGGCTATAACTTCCAAAATGATGTTGAACAATAGTGTTGAGAGTGGACAACCTTGTCTTTTTCCTGATCTTAGAGTAAATGGTTTCAGTTTTTCACCATTGACAATGATGTTGGCTGTAGGTTTGTCATATACGGCCTCTATTATCTTGAGGTAAGTTCCCTCTCTGCCTACTTTCAGGAGGCTTTTTATCATAAATGGGTGTTGAATTTTGTCGAAAGCTTTTTCAGCATCTATTGAGATGATCATATGGTTTTTCTCCTTCAGTTTGTTTAAATGATTTATCACATTGATTGATTTGCATATATTGAAGAATCCTTGCATTCCTAGGATAAACCCCAGTTGGTCGTGGTGTATGATCCTTTTAATGTGCTGTAGGATTGTGTTTGCCAGTATTTTGTTGAGGATTTTTGCATCTATGTTGATCAGCGATATTGGCCTGTAGATTTCTTTCTTTGTGACATCTTTGCTGGTTTTGGTATCAGGCTGATTGCGGCCTCGTAGAATGAGTTTGGGAGTGTTCCCCCCTCTGATATATTTTGGAAGAGTTTGAGAAGGATAGGTGTTACTCTTCTCTAAATGTTTGATAGAACTCTCCTGTGAAGCCATCTGGTCCTGGGCTTCTGTTTGTTGGAAGATTTTTAATCACAGTTTCAATTTCAGTGCTTGTGATTGGTCTGTTTATATTTTCTATTTCTTCTGGGTTCATGCTTGAAAGGTTGTGCTTTTCTAAGGTTTGTCCATTTTTTCCAGGTTGTCCATTTTATTGGCATATAGTTGCTTGTAGTAATTTCTCACGATCCTTTGTATTTCTGCTGGGTCACTTGTTACTTCTACTTTTTCATTTCTAATTCTACTGATTTGAGTCTTCTCCCTTTTTTTCTTGATGAGTCTGGCTAATGGTTTATCAATTTTGTTTATCTTCTCTCAAAACCAGCTTTTAGTTTTATTGATTTTTGCTATCATTTCCTTCATTTCTTTTTCACTTATTTCTGATCTGATCTTTATGATTTCTTTACTTCTGCTAACCTTGGGGTTATTTGGTTCTTCTTTCTCTAATTGCTTTAGGTGTAAGGTTAGGTAGTTTGAAATGTTTCTTGTTTCTTGAGGTAGGATTTTATTGCTATAAACTTCCCTCTTAGAACTGCTTTTGCTGCATCCCATAGGTTTTGGGTCATCGTTTTTTCATTGTCATTTGTTTTTAGGTATATTTTGATATCCTCTTTGGTTTCTTCAGTGATCTCTTGTTTATTAAGTACTGTACTGTTTAGCCACTCTATGTTTGTATTTTTTACAGATTTTTTCCTTTAATTGATATCTAGTCTCATAGCCTTGTTGTCAGAAAAGATACTTGATATGATTTCAATTTTCTTAATTTTAGCTAGACTTGATATGTGACCCAAGATATGATTTATCTTGGAGAATGTTCCATGAGCACTTGAGAGGAGAGTGTATTCCATTGTTTTTTGAAGGAATGTCCTATAAATATCAATTAATTCCATTTTGTGTAATGTATCATTTAAAGCTTGTGTTTCCTTATTTATTTTCATTTTGGATGATCTGTCCATTGGTGAAAGTGGGGTGTTAAAGTCCCCAACTATCATTGTGTTACTGTTGATTTCCCTTTTTATGGCTGTTCACATTTGCCTTCTGTATTGAAGTGCTCCTATGTTGGGTTCATAAATATTTACAATTGTTAAATCTTCTTCTTGGATTGATCCCTTAATCATTATTTAGTGTCCTTCTTTGTCTCTTGTAATAGTCTTTATTTTAAAGTCTATTTTGTCTGATATGAGAATTTCTACTCCAGCTCTCTTTTGATTTCCATTTGTATGGAATATCTTTTTCCATCCCCTCACTTTAAGTCTGTATTTGTCACTAGGTCTGAAGTGTGTCTCTTGTAGACAGCATATATACGGGTCTTGTTTTTGTATCCATTCAGCCAGTCTACGTCTTTTGGGGGTCATATAATCCATTTACATTTAAGGTAATTATCAATATGTATGTTCCTCTTACCATTTTCTTAATTGTTTTGGGTTTGTTATTGTAGGTCTTTTCCTTCTCTTGTGTTTCCTGCCTATAGAAGTTCCTTTAGCATTTGTTGTAGAGCTGGTTTCGTGGTGCTGAATTCTCTTAGCTTTTGCTTGTCGGTAAGGTTTTTAATTTCTCGGTTGAATCTGAATGAGATCCTTTCTGGGTAGAGTAATCTTGGTTGCCGTTTTTTCCCTTTCATCACTTTAAATATATCCTGCCACACCCTTCTAGCTTTCAGAGTTTCTGCTGAAAGATCAGCTGTTAACCTTATGGGGATTCCCTTGTATGTTATTTGTTGCTTTTCCCTTGCTGTGTTTAATATATTTTTCTTTGTATTTAATTTTTGATAGTTTGATTAGTATGTGTCTTGGTGTGTTTCTCCTTCAATATATCCTATCTGGGACTCTATGTGCTTCCTGGACTTGATTAACTATTTCCTTTCCCATATTAGGGACATTTTCAACTATAATCTCTTCAAATATTTTCTCAGTCCCTTTCTTTTTCTCTTCTTCCTCTGGGACCCCTATAATTCAAATGTTGGTGTGTTTAATGTTGTCCTAGAGGTCTCTAACACTGTCCTCCATTCTTTTCATTCTTTTTTCTTTATTCTGCTCTGCAGTAGTTATTTCCATTATTTTATCATCCAGGTCACTTATCCGTTCTTCTGCCTCAGTTATTCTGCTATTGATCCCTTCTAGAGAATTTTTAATTTCATTTATTGTGTTGTTCATCATTGTTTGTTTGCTCTTTAGTTCCTCTAGGTCCTTAATAATTGTTTCTTGTATTTTCTCCATTCCATTTCCAAGATTTTGGATCATCTTTATTATCATGACTATGAATTCTTTTGCAGGTAGACTGCCTATTTCCTCTTCATTTGTTAAGTCTGGTGGGTTTTTCCCTTGCTCCTTCATCTGCTGTGTGTTTCTCTGTCTTCTCATTTAGCTTAACTTACTGTGTTTGGCATCTCCTTTTCACAGGCTCCAGATTCCTAGCTCCCGTTGTTTTTGGTGTCTTCCCCCAGTGGGTAAGGTTGGTTCAGTGGGTTGTGTAGGCTCCCTGATGGAGGGGAGTCATGTCTGTGTTCTGGTGGATGAGACTGCATCTTATCTTTCTGGTGGGCAGGACTGAATCTGGTAGTGTATTTTGGGTTGTTGAGACCTTATTGTGATTTAGTCAGCCTCTCTGCTAATGGCTGAGGTTCTGTTCCTGTCTTGCTAATTGTTTGGCATAGGGTGTCCAGCACTGTTGCTTGCTGGTCATTGAGTGGAGCTGAGTGGTAGAATTGAGATGATCTCTGGAAGAGCTTTTGCTGTTTGATATTACGTGGAGCTGGGAGGTCTCTGGTGGACTAATGTCCTGAACTCAGCTCTCCCACCTCAGAGGCACAGACTTGACACCCCACAAGAGCCATAAGACCCTGTCAGTAACACAGCTCAGAAGAAAGGGGAGAAAAAAGAAAGAAAGAAATTAAAAAGAAAGAAAGTTGTTAAAATAAAAAAATAGAAAAATTTATTAAAAATAAATAATTTAATAGTATTCAAAAAAAAAAAGAAAGAAGAGAGCTACCAAACCAAAAAAACAAATCCACCAATGTTAACAAGTGCTAAAAACTATATTAAAAGTATTAAAATAAATAAATAAAACAGACAGAAGCTTAGGACAAATGGTAAAGCAAAGCTATACAGACGAAATCACACAAAGAAACATACACACTCACAAACAGAGAAAAAGGAATTTTATATATATATATATATATATATATATATAAAATGATAAAGGAAGAGAACAACCTAATGAATAAACAAAACTACCAATTATAACAAACTCCAAATACTAAACTAAGATAAACATAAAACCAGAAACCAGTCAGTTGCATGCAGCAAACCCCAAGTCTACAGTTCCTCCCAAAGTCCACGGCCTCAGTTTTGGGATGATTCGCTGTCTATTCAGGTATTCCACAGATGCAGGGTATATCAAGTTTATTGTGGAGATTTAATCCACTGCTTCTGAGGCTGATGGGAGAGATTTCCCTTTCTCTTCTTTGTTCGCACAGCTCCTGGGGTTCAGCTTTGGATTTGGCCCCGTCTCTGTGTGTAGGTCGCCTGAGGGCGTCTGTTCCCGCCCACACACAATAGGGTTAAAGTAGCAGCTAATTAGGGGGCTCTGGCTCACTCAGGCTAAGGGGATGGAGTGGCATGGTACAGAATGTGGGGTGAGCCAGTGGCGGCAGAGGCCATCATGATGTTGTAACAGCCTGAGGCACACAGTGTGTTCTCCCAGGGAATTTGTCCCTGGATCACAGGACCCTGGTAGTGGTGCGCTGCACAGGCTCCTGGAAGGGGAGGTGTGGATAGTGAGTTGTGCTTGCCCACAGGCTTCTTTGTGTCTGCAGCAGCAGCCTTAGTATTTCATGCCCATCTCTGGTGTCTGCGCTGATAGCCGTGGCTGATGCCCATCTCTGGAGCTCGTTTAGGCGGCGCTCTGAATCCCCTCTCCTCATGCACCCCGAAACAATGGTCTCTTGCCTCTTAGGCAGTTCCAGACTTTTTCCCAGACTCCTTCCCAGCTAGCTGTGGTGCACTAGCCCCCCTTCAGGGTGTGTTCACACGGCCAACCCCAGTCCTCTCCCTGGGATCTGACCTTCGAAGCTAGAGCCTCAGATCGCAGCTCCCACCCACCACCGCGGGTGAGCAGACAAGCCTCTCGAGCTGGGGAGTGCTGGTCAGCACTGATCCTCTGTGCAGGAATTTCTCCACTTTGCCCTCTGCACCTGTTGCTGCGCTCTCCTCCATGGCTCCGAAGCTCCCCCCCACTCCCGCCACCCCCATCTCTGCCAGTGAAGGGGCTTCCTAGTGTTTGGAAACTTTTCCTCCTCCACAACTCCCTCCTACTGATGCAGGTCCCATCCCTATTCTTTTGTCACTGTTTTTCCTTTTTTCTTGACCTACCCAGGTACATGAGTAGTTTCTTGCCTTTGGGGAAGTCTGAGGTCTTCTGCCAGTGTTCAGTAGGTGTTCTGTAGGAGTTGTTCCACATGTAGATGTATTTCTGATGTATTTATGGGAGGAAGGTGATCTCCACGTCATACTCCTACGCCATCTTGAAGGTCTCCCCAGTGGTGTGGTTCTTCAAGAATGGACAGTCAAATCTCTGCTGTGTCTAACACTTGAACAAGTGAAATAGACATTCTTTCCTTCCCACACCTGACACCAGGACTTTACTCACTTCAGTTCTTCCTTTAAGTTTTGAATTTGTTTTCATGCTTATAAAGAATCACCTACCTTGAGATATCAAAATATTCACCATTTTTATTTCCTTCACTTTCATAATTTTGCTTTTACACTTAAGTCTCAGAGTCATTTGCAATTTTTTGGTATGAAGTATAAGGCAAAGTTTGGACCTTATTATTTGTACAAGGTTAGCCTGATTTTTAACAATTGTAAAACGTTAACAATTTGTTTGATCCAATATTACATATTGAAAAATCTATCTCTCCTTCTTCTGATCCTTAATATCTTCCTCATCATGTGGTAATTTGTTATATTTACTCATATCTATGTCTAGACTATGTATTCTGATCCATTGATCAGTCAGGCTGGTCATGTTATAAATTCATATTGCTGTATTTACTGCAACCTTGTTATATGTTTTAATATTCAATCAAATACATTTTTCCTCATTATTCTCCTTTGAAAAACACTTTTTAAATTTTTATTATTTATTATTTAATTTTATTATTTTAATCTTAATTAAAATTAGTTTTAGTTTATTAGTTCCCTTTTGAACTTGTAGCCATGGTTTTTCAGTTTTCCTCTTCCTTCACATCCTTTACTATTCAACAACTTTCTTCACTCTCAGCAAATTCAATCACCTCATCATATGAAGAATGCAAAAGATGTTCATTCTGAAACTCTTCACCTTCCCAGTCTCCCTCTCAAGGTGTCTCTAAATCCTTACCTTGTCACTTTCTCCTCTTCCGTAACAGAGAAGAGTATCTCCTTCTTTCTATATCTAACTTCCCTGTAGCACCCTTGGTTTTATTTCTTCCATCTCTTGAGAAAATCTTGCCCACCTGACGCCTCCTCGCAGCATATTTTTTAATTTTGAATTTTACCTTTCAGCCCAGAAACAAGCTAAAATTTCTCTACATTTGCCTTTTTTGGCATCTCCTATCTGATGGCTTTCCTGACCCTGAGTTCTCTTCCTTCTCTGATATCTCTTTAGTGCCCTTCTCTGGTTCCATCTCCTGTACTTCCCACATACCTATATTGTTGGTGCTCTTACTTCTAATTTTACACTTATTCCCTCTGTGGTCTCAACTATTTCCACAATTCAAACTATGACATCTGTGCAATACCCAAAAGTGAAACTCAGTATCACAGAATCACAGATTATTAAACCTATAAGTAATCTCATCCACAAACCATTTCAAAACAATAGCCTTACAAATGAGCAGAATAAGAAAGGATTTATCCAAGTTTGGAGCATATTCAGAAATAAAATTTAGTTTTTTGACTCTAAACTTCACTTGTCTCCTACTCTCTGGCACACGTGTTTGAACCCCGCCTGGAAAATCTCTTCCTATGATTCTCCTTGGCTCTGCAAATGCATCAAACTCCTTTGCCTGTAGACCCAAGTCCAAAACTTCTAAACACAACATTTAATGTCCTCTGAACACACTACTCTCTGCCTTTCCATGCTATCTCCTCTTGTTAAGCCCTTTTATATATACTATGTTCCAAACAATCCCATCTATTCCTAATCTGGAATATATTTTCTTAATCTGTTCCTAAATTAAGATCTGTTTTATTTTACTCCTATCATTTAGTTCACATTATTTCTCTCACCTGAAACATCCTTTTCTCTCACTACTTCTTCCATCTTCACCTAATAAATCCCTACCCATTATCCAAAGTTCAACACAAGTAACAACTATATTATGGGTCCAGTCTGATGACCTTCCCAATCTGTCATCCAGAATATATTATTTTCCTACATTAAGCTCCAATATTACATGATATCTCTCTCATGGCACCCATATTTTGACCAGTATTGCAGTTATTTGTGTATTGTTTTATTTCATTAGTAGATCATAAACTCCATGAGGTCAAATATTCCTCTTTGTATCATACATATGCTCTTGGTCATAGTTTACAATCAAATATGTTAACAGACTAAAATGAATTCCTTACTTTCAGCATCAACTGTGTTCTGCAGTTTTTAAAAGGATTTAGTTGATCTTATTTTATGTAATAAGATTTTATTTCATGAAGTTGATCTTATTTCATGTAATTTCATTAGATTAATAAAAGGAGAATCTTCAGACACTTATAGAGATACTCAACCTGTACCAAGACGAAAATTCTTCTTTTAATATCATAACACTAGGACTTATTAAGTAGCATAATCCATCCACTGAGGGGAAATATTTTAATTAACAAAACTATTAAGAAGAGAGGTATATCCACTTTCTATTGCTGTTGCAACATCACACCACAAACTTACTGGCTTAAAACAACACAAATTTATTATCATACTTCTAAAAGTCAAAAATCCAATATCAGTTTCACTGGTTAAAATCAAGGTATCAGCAAGACTGTTTCCCTCTGGAGGCTCTAGAGGAAAATCTGCTTCCTTGTCCTCTCCAGCTTCTAGAGGCAACCTACATTCTTTGGCCCATAGTGCCTTCCTTCATTTTCAAAATCAGCAGTGTAGTGTTTTCCCTCTTCTCCAACCTCTGCTTCCAACCTCTTCTTCTCTCTTTCTCTCACTCTGATACTGCTGCCTCCCTCTTCAAAGAACCTTTCTGATGACACTGGGCCCACCCAGATAATCCAGGATAATTTCCCCATGTCAAGATTCTTACCTTGAGCACATTTATGAGGACCCTTTTACCATGTAAAGTAATATATTTACAGGTACCAGGGATTAGGGCATGGACATCTTTGGGGGGACAATTATTCAGCCTACTGTAAGAAGTTAATGCAAAGAATATTAAAATCTAAAGTCTTAAGAAAACAAAACGTCTAATCATAAGTATTAGAACCACCTTTCTAGAGCATCATGTTCCCTAGGTGATAGAAGAACTCTAAATAGGATGGGAAAACCTAAATATGACTCAGTGGCAAGAGTCACAAAAAGAAAAAAAAAATGGGGGGTGGGGAATGGGAGTGGTATTTCTATGCAAGCTACATCTACCACCTCCCACTGATTCTGTTCTCTACTTTGACCAATAAGTAAGCCAGGATGAGAAGCACTGGACATGGTCAACAAAATGGATAGTGCTAAGCAGAGAAAAAAAAACAGAACACATGGACATCATGTAAAGTGTTTGAGGACATGACATGGGCAACCCAAGGTGGGGAAATTCTACCACTGATATGGCCTGAATGTTTGTGACCCCCAAAATTCACCTTGAAAGTTGAAATCCTAACCCCCATATTGATGGTATTAGGAAGTGGGGTCTTTGGGGGGTGATTAGGCTACAATGGCAGAGCCACAAGCATAGGATTAGTGCCTTTATAAAAGAAATCAGAGAAAGATCTCTTGCCTCTTTCACCAAGAAAGGAAATAGTGAAAAGTGGCCATTTATGAACAAGGAAGCAAGCTCTCACCAGACACCGAATCTGCTAGCACTATGATCTTGAACTCCTAACATTCAGAACTGTGACAAATAGATGTTTGCTGTTTATAAGCCACCCAGTCTATGGTATTTTGTTATACCAGCCCAAATAGGCTAAAACAATCACCAAGCAATAACAATAATGGTGATAGTAATAATAACTACCTTCGGTAGTTAATTATTATTACTTAGGTCCCTTGGCCATTTGCGACTAACATTCAAGATGCCGCTGAGCAGAGAATTCTGGTGGAGCCAAGATGTGTGGGAGTTCAACAAGACTCAGAGTCCAAGATAAACAGGTTACCTTTATAACTAAGTGGGAATGTCAACAGCCTTGAGAGGTCATGCTACCCATTCAAACCAGCACTTGTTGAAATGCAGAAAGAAGACAATAGAATTGCCTTTCAGAAACAGAAATGGCAAAGGAACGCCATCATATCCCTTCTGAGTCATGTTAATTCCCTGTGTTAACTGACCACTTATGCTGAAAATGATCACATAGAAGGAAAGGGAAAGATAGGACAATCCGTAGTACCTTTTCCTTTCAATCCTTTCTTATTTATCAGTAAGCTGAGGGTAGAGGATATTAGTAGAATGTGTGCATATCAAAAAGTGATATAGAAAGAGGTGAACCAGTTTTCAGTAGCATTTCCACTGTTCTGGTAGGAATAAAATAAATATACATATATGAGCTACAAAATATGAACTGTGTGATTTTGGTGGTTCTGTGTAAGAATTAAATGCCCTAAAATTTGCATTAAAACTGGTATTGCACAAGGTAAAGACAAACAGTAAAATTCATGCTAATGATTTAAATTTTTTATTTTTCTTGACTTATAATGGCATTAAATAGCAAATAAAATTCATCATGATAAGTCAGAGACAAACCATGAATGGAAGGAAAAAAACTTTATACATTAGTACCTTTAGCAAGATTTTTTCCTGCTTTTTGAACAAGGGGTATCTCATTTTCATTTTGCACTGGACCCCACAAATTGTGTATGGTCCTTCACACCTGGTAGGTGATTGGTTTGAGCATAAGATAATTGATTTAGGATTGGCCTGCATGAAGATCAAATCCTTGAAGGAATTCAATCACATTTTTGCTGTCCTCTCCTAAACATAGCTTAGCTCTAAACCTTCACTGCTTCCTGCATCACACAAGTCTCAAATCTTTCTTTGTTCTGCCTTAAAACTCTAGGTAATCTGTCTCTTTCATACATAAAAAGTTATGTTCTCTCTTCCTATGTTACCTTGACTCTGTAACCTTTGGTTCCACGTCACTAAGCCACAGATTACCCTCTCCTCTATTAAAGTAAGAGGCTGGCATGTGTGGCATGCTGAACCCCGTGTGCAAGTGTCTGAATAAATCTGTTGTGGCCTTAATTACAGGTAAAACCATGTTAAACTTAACTTCAACAGATGTTCTCTATGAAAATGTGATACCTCCATCATTTTAATGGAAATGTTGAAATTCAAACATTTCCATGGTAGAAATTGTAAACTCCTGAAAACTGACCACAATTTACAAGCTTGCAGCGTTTTAGTGGAGTTGTTTTTACAAGTGTTAATGGTGGGAGGGACAATATATGGATTTACTACTGAGAGCAATGCTGTGTTGCTTTATGCTTCAAATTCATGGTTAAAACTGGCTTCTCCTGAAGCCCAGATCTCTGGAGTTGCATCAGGGGCCAACAAAGAGAACTGGATCAAGGATGCCAGGTGAACAGAACTCCAAACCCTGTCCTACACCACCTTTCCCGCAGGCATAGCAGCTCCTTGTGATAAACTAGACTCCCATATAAACTTTTGTTTGAAGAAACTATTCTGCAACTTAAAGGAAAACACATCAAATAACAAAACTCTGCCCATTACTTCACAGAATGACCTGATCTTTATAAGGCAAAATAATCAAAGATAAAGTGAACATGAAGAATTTTCTAAATAAAACAAGTTTCTTCTTTTAGCAACTATTTTTTATAAGGTCACTACTGAGAGATTAATTGAAATTATGCATTTTATACTCCTTTCTTCTTAAATGGAGACTCTTAATTTATCTTAAAAACTAGAGTCATTGGAATGAAGTATAACATATTGATGTTCCAGGAAACATTGTACATTACAGGCCATCTGTCCCTTACACTAAAGGGACCCACAAAAGCATAATCTGTAAAATTGAGTTAGGGTCTATATTTTGCCTTTTTCCTGTCAATTTAGTATAATAACATCATACTTACATTTGACTTACTGTAAATTTACTACATATTAAGTTTACTAAGTTAAAACTACATTAGATTGATTTGGCATTTAAGAGCAAGAAATAATTTGCAAAGTCTCTGCAATTCCAATTCAAACATTCCATTTAATTACTCTGTGTGCCAGGTATTAGATGTAGTCATTCATTATATGGAATGAATATGTAAATTAACTTTTAGAAGTCCCTAACTATTGACAAAGCGGTTGAAATTGAAAGTAATTGTTCCTTTTAACACACACCATTTTTAAGGTAGGTGATGGTTTCTTTTTCTACAGCCTTGCAGAGCTGTCAGCCATCAGTCACAGACATTTGTCTTCAAGGACATAGATCCACTTAGGGCTTCTGACACAGTATATGCAAGATAAAGCTCCTGCTTTCCAACTGCTGATACACCAAAGAGAGGCTTTCTCATCAGCTAGGTATTATAATCCAACTGAATGCCAACAAAGCAAAACTATTTTTACATTACCTTTTTCTTCTACTCTTTTGGAAAAATAGTCTAGATTGTGAAAATCTAGGACCCAGAATGGCCTAACATTCCTTCCCATATCAAAGGGTGCTGACAGTCTAAACTCTGATGTGGAGGTATTCCAATAGCATGCTTTGAGACATTTTGATTAGTGTTATCCAAATCAGTGCCAACTGAGAAAAAAAAAATCACCGATCCATTAACAACATTTTTAAAATATCATGAACTTGGTGTCAAATTTAAGCTGTGCAAACATTGGATGCTTCACATAGTATTATTTATCATACCTTTGTGGTCATAAATAAAAATTTGCATTTCCATATTTTTTTACATCAAAGATCTCCAAGTTCTCACCACTTCTCACATTTTATACTCTTTTATATTGCAAAAGCAACATGTTCTTTTAAGATTTCAGCAAATAACAGTAAGTGAAAAGTAGAAAATAAAGTTTACCTAACACACAGAGATATCTTATCTCTATAAATGTTCAGCGTG
Organism: Aethalodelphis obliquidens; assembly: GCF_003676395.1. Classification (NCBI taxonomy): domain Eukaryota; kingdom Metazoa; phylum Chordata; class Mammalia; order Artiodactyla; family Delphinidae; genus Aethalodelphis; species Aethalodelphis obliquidens. The sequence continues at coordinate 26,452,670 of NW_020837945.1, read as the reverse complement.
GGTTTCTTACTGGTGTTTTCCCAATACATAGTTATATAAATAATTTTTTCTTAAAAATAAATAATCTAAAACACTTAAAAATGGTTAAAATGGTAAATTTTTTTGACATCTTTACTGGAATATAATTGCTTTACAATGGTGTGTTAGTTTCTGCTGTAGAACAAAGTGAATCAGCTATACTTATACATACATCCCCATATCCCCTCCCTCCTGTGTCTCCCTCCCACCCTCACTATCCCACCCCTCTAGGTGGTCACAAAGCACCGAGCTGATCTCCCTGTGCTATGTGGCTGCTTCCTACTAGCTATCTATTTTACATTTGGTAGTGTATATACATCAATGCTACTCTCTCACTTCATCCCAGTTTACCCTTCCCCCTCCCTGTGTCCTCAAGTCCATTCTCTACGTCTGAGTCTTTATTCCTGTCTTGCCCCTTGGTTCTTCATAACCATAAAATGGTAAAATTTATCTTATGTGTTTTTTACTACAGTTAAAACTTTCTAAAAATGAATAAGCCCTTTGGTATATACTCTCTATATAAACTTTTATCACAATATTTTGAACATTTTTGATATTGTTGTGTTCTTCCATAATATACTTTTAATGGATAAATACATTGTATCATAATAACGTATTATAATATATTAGCAAATACCTTATTGATGGGAGTTTCTCTTGCATAAGGTTGTGATGATCCCCCTCATAGCTCCATATTTTCAAACATCCTGTTGCTTAGATTAAATTCCTAGATAGAAAATTAGTAGATCAAAAACTAAGAAAAAATATAAAACTTTAACACTTTTGCAAAAGCTCCTGGGTAGATTATATTATTTTTCCCAATTAATTTCCTCCCTTCCACTAAGAGGATTATTCATCCATTGCCATGTGATTTATAATGCCTTCTGTGGAAGGAGTATTTATTCATGTCCCATTGCCACTGAGCATGGATAAATGCCTTGCTTTGGCCAAGCGCATATAGGAAGGTGTGACCTATACCACATCACAGTGGAAACTTCAAAAGACATTGCGTTTTTGCTGCAGTTCTTTTACTCCTCTTTCTCTGACATTAGAACTGTATGTTCCAGATGAGGGCTTGTCCCATCAGCTTGGAATAAAATGATCCATGCAACAGTACCAAGTAGATAGCAGCTACCAACCTCCTGTGGTGACATCAGTAGCCATAGCTATAGCTATAGACAACAAGAATAGAACAAAGCCCGCCACACACACACACACACACACACACACACACACACACAAAGATGTAACATCAGCAAAAAATATGCCTTGGTCTTGATAAGCTACGGAGATTGGGGCATTGCTTGTGACTAATATACTGTAGCAAATGCTGATTGTAATAAATTACACAAATGGCTGCATTTCTTCACATTTACCAAGTATCCACACTGTTGTGCCACTCAGGATCAACCGCAAAATTTGATTTTGGTATCAAGGTTAATGATGCCATACACATACACCAAGAGGGTATGAAAAGGTGTATCACTTAAATAATGAGACTTTTAGGGGAAAGCATAGCACCTCTCCAACTCTGACTCAAGTATGGCTTGAGAGAGCAGGAAGAGGACCTGGCTGCTTGGAGTTTTATGATGGTGAAGAGGTGGTGCTCAGGTCAAGGTTCCTGCATGGGCAGGAGCTTAGCGGTTTGAACTCCCCAGTGGCTCCAAAGGAGGGTGCACCCAGGCTTTCTTATCAGCTTGACCAGATATGGGGCAGAAGGGGAAGAGGGAGGAGAAAAGATGAAAAGCTGCCAGCAGTCTAACATCAAAAAATGAGTCACTTTTATGACACACACTTTTGCAATGTGATTATGTAGCTCCTCTCATTAAAAATTGAAATCTTTTTTTCACCCCTTGAATCTGACTTGAGCTTGTGACTTTTTAAAAAGAATTTATTGGAGTATAGTTGATTTACAATGTTTTGTTAGTTTCAGGTATACAGCAAAGTGAATCAGTTATACATATCCATGTATCCACTCTTTTTTAGATTCTTTCCCATATAGGCCATTACAGATTATTGAGTATAGTTCCCTGTGCTATACAGTAGGTCCTTATTAGTTACCTATTTTATATATGGTAGTGTGTATATGTCAATCCCAATCTCCCAATTTACCCCTCCCCCCCGTACCCCCTGGAAACCATAAGTTTGTTTTCTACATCTGTAAGTTTATTTCTGTTTGGTAGAATCACTGTTGTGGGAATGTAAAATAGTACAGTCACTATGGAGAACATAGAGTTGAGCTTGTGACTTGTTTGGCCAATACAGTTTGGTAGAAGGGACCGTAAATTCCAAGCCTAGGTCTCAAGAGGCCTTGTATGCTTCTTCTCAGTCTCTTAGAATCCTGATACTGCATGTGAACAAGCCTGTTCCATCCAGCTGAGTACAAACAGGATCCCATTTATCCCAGGCAAAGCCATCCTAGAAAAGCCTGTAGCTAGCTGATCTCAGACCCGTGAGAGAGCCCAGCCAAGATAAACAAAGCTACCTACCTAACTAGAGCTTACCACGGATAAATAACTAAGACTAACCCAAACTAGCAGAACTTCCCCGCTGACTTGTAGACTTGTGAAGAATAATGATATATGATATACCGTTTAATATAAATAGCTACACAAATGTTTTATGAATTTGCACTCACACCAGTAGTACAGTGGGATATTTATAGTTCTATATCCTTGCCAGTTCTGGGTAATATCACTTTCTAGGCTATTTGTCATTTTTAGTGTTTCTCTTTTATCACTAACGTAAAGTGATCTCTGATAAGGCAGGTACAGAATACTGGAATAGATTTTCTTTGTACAGAGACATTATCACCTGAGTGACCTTAGTTAGGCAAGGTTAAGACAAAGAGATATAAATTTTATTTGATTTTTTAAGTCTGCTTTAGGCTTTAATACAAAGTTTGGGCTCATGCCACCACCCCAATCCCCCCCACACACATATCCCAACAGGAGTTATGGGGCAATTTCCATAGGAGCAGAGAGACATAGAGGAGGAAAGGTATTGAGAACAAAAACTTGGCTTTCCAAGATTCAAAATAAGGAAAAGCTGTTAAAGTGGACAAGAATTGCTCTATCCAATGTCAGTACTGAGAAAGGAAATGGAAGAGGAAAATCCCACATCAGAATTTAAGAAAGGGGAAAGGGAGTTTCGGCTAGGAATCCAGGCTCAATGCAAGGCACTACAAGTTGATTATAATAGGAAAGGAGGTGGTCTGGTCTAACTTGTAATGGAGGTCTCCAAGTCCAGGTACCCAAGCAGGATATCTTATTCAAGATCAGAAGCTGAAACTCTGAATTAGAACAGAAATACATATTCCTAAGCAGCCCAAGTGAAGGGCAAGATAAACTTAGAATGATGAACTTAGCAATGAACTTAGCTATATCCATCACAATGAGCAGAATCAGTCTTCAACAGCAGCTTCAAATGGCAGCCTAAGAAGGAACTGTGTCAGTGGGCAGGGCAGATTACCAATTCCTCCCCACCTAGACCTTAAAAGCAGGATTTATGCCTTTGGGATCAATTAAACACTCACAGTTCTTGGAAAAGCTGGGGTGAAGCAGCCTCAAGAAAAAAATAATTGACACCAATAAGGACAGGTTGGGGGTCCCAAGTTGTTAACTAGAAAGAAAGAAAGGAATGGTAGATCCTTTATTTTATTTTATTTTATTTCATTTTATTTTTTTGCAGTATGCGGGCCTCTCACTGTTGTGGCCTCTCCCGTTGCAGAGCACAGGCTCCGGATGCGCAGGCTCAGTGACCATGGCTCGTGGGCCCAGCCGCTCCACAGCATGTGGGATCTTCCTGGACTGGGGCATGAACCCGTGTCTCCTGAATCGGCAGGTGGACTCTCAACCACTGCACCACCAGGGAAGCCCTCATTGTAGTTTTGATTTGCATTTCTCTAATAATTAGTGATGTTGTGCATCTTTTTATGCGTTTGTTGGCCATCTGTATGTCTTCTTTGGTGAAATGTCTACTTAGGTCTACCACCCATTTTTTGATTGGGTTACTTGTTTTTTTGATATTGAGCTGCATGAGCTCTTTGTATATTTTGGAGATTAATCCCTTGTCACTTGCTTCATTTTCAAATATCTTTTTCCCATTCTGAGGGTTGTCTTTTCATTCCCTTTACGGTTTCCTTTGCTGTGCAAAAGCTTTTAAATTTAATTAGGTCCCATTTGTTTTTCATTGTTTTTATTTTCATTACTCTAGGAGGTGGGTCAAAAAAGATCTTGCTGCGATTTGTGTCAAAGAGAGATCTGCCTATATTTTCCTCTAAGAGTTTTACAGTATCTGGTCTTCCATTTAGGTCTTTATACATTTTGAGTTTATTTTTGTGTATGGTGTTAGGGAGTGTTCTTATTTCATTCTTTTACATGTAGCCATCGAGTTTTCCCAGCACCACTTATTGAAGAGACTGTCTTTTCTCCATTGTATATTCTTGCCTCCTTTGTCATAGATTAGGTGGCCATAGGTCCGTGGGTTTATCTCTAGGCTTTCTATCTTGTTCTACTGATCTATATTTCTGTTTTTGTGCCAGTACCATGCTGTTTTGATTACTGTAGCTTTGTAGTATAGTCTGATGTCAAGGAGCCTACTTCCTCCAGCTCCATTCTTCTTTCTCAAGATTGCTTTCACCATTTGGGGTCTTTTGTGTTTCCATAAAAAAATGTAAAATTTTCTGTTCTATTTCTGTGAAAATGCCCTTGGTAATTTGATAGGGATTTCATTGAATCTGTAGATTGCTTTGGGTAGTATAGTCATTTTCACAATATTGATTCTTCCAATCCAAGAACATGGTATATCTCTCCATCTGTTTGTGTCATCTTTGATTTCTTTCATCAGTATCTTATAACTTTCTGAGTACAGGTCTTTTGCTTCCTTAGGTAGGTTTATTCCTAGGTGTTTTATTCTTTTTGATGTGATATTAAGTGGGATTGTTTCCTTAATCTCTCTTTCTGATATTTTGTTGTTAGTGTATAGGAATGCAAGGGATTTCTGTGAAATAATTTTGTATCTTACAACTTTACCAGATTCATTGATGAGCTCTTGTAGTTTTCTGGTAGCATCTCTAGGATTTTCTATGTATAGTACCATGTCATCTACAAACAGTGACAGTTTTACCTCTTCTTTCCTGAATTGGAATCCTTTTATTTATTTTTCTTCTCTGATTGCCATGGCTAGGACTTCTAAAACTATGTTGAATAAAAGTGGCAAGAGTGGACATCCTTGTCTTGTTCCTGATCTTAGGGGAAATGCTTTCAGCTTTTCATCATTGTGTATGATGTTAGCTGTAGGTTTGTCATATATGGCTTTTATTATGTTGAAGTAGGTCCCCTCTAGCCCACTTTCTGGAGAGTTCTTTTATAAATGGGTGTTGAACTTTGTCAAAACTTTATATGCATCTATTGAGATGATCATATGATTTTTATTCTTCAATTTGTTAATATGGTGTATCACATTGATTGATTTGCATATATTGAAGGATCCTTGCATCCCTGGTATAAATTCCACTGGATCAGTGTGTATGATTCTTTTAATATGTTGTTGAATTTGGTTTGCTAGTATTTTGTTGAGGAGTTTTGCGTCTATATTCATTGGTGACATTGGCCTGTAATTTTTTTTGTGTGTGATATCTTGGTCTGGTTTTGGTATCAGGGTGATGGTGGTCTCATAGAATGAGCTTAGGAGTATTTCTTCCTCTGCAATTTTTTGGAAGAGTTTCAGAAGAGTAGGTGTTAACTCTTCTCTAAATGTTTGATAGAATTCACCTGTGAAGCCATCTGGCCCTGGACTTTTGTTTGTTGGAAGATTTTTAGTCACATTTTCAATTTCAGTGCTTGTGATTGGTCTGTTCATATTTTTTTACTTCTTCCTGGTTCAGTCTTGGAGGGTTGTGTCTTTCTAAGAATTTGTCCATTTCTTCTAGGTTGTCCATTTTATTGGCATATATTTGCTTATAGTAATCTTTTATGATCCTTTGTATTCCTGTGGTGCCTGTTGTAACTTCTCCTTTTTCATTTCTAATTTTATTGATTTGGATCCTCTCCCTTTTTTCTTGATGAGTCTGCCTAAAGGTTTATCAATTTTGTTTATCTTTTCAAAGAACCAGCTTTTCATTTCATTGATCTTTGCTATTGTTTTCTTCATCTGTAATTCATTTATTTCTGCTCTGATCTTTATGATTTCTTTCTTTCTACTAACTTTGAGTTTTGTTTGTTCTTCTTTCTCTAGTTGCTTTTGGTGTAAGGATAGGTTTTTAATTAATGGTAGGTACTTTAAAATGGAGAATCAGTTCATAACAGTTAGATTAGAGATTATGATCATGTTTTCAGAATTCACCATTGATAATTCAGCTTTATTGTTTATCCTTATTCATTGTCTATTTTTTATTAGCATACCTCTTTCTTAATTGTTGTGATAGTTCTTCCACATGTACTGCAATTCTTTTCCTGTTTACTTTCTACTTTTTAACTCTCATTTTCCTTTCTATAAAATTTAATCTCTCTATCATTTTATTTCACCATTTGGAAGAGGGTATCTCCTACTTATTCTTTAATTTGTGGATTTTCACATTTTTCACACACACACACGCACACAAAAGCAAAAAGCCAAGTTCAGGCAGCAAGCTAAAATTCCATAAATTTTAACTCCCAAAGACATTATTTGACCATAATATTGCTAATTAATATTAAGAGACCCAGAAAATGCTCGGCTGGCATGGTTCAAAGCCATTGTCTTGATTTGTTTATCTGGCTTCCCAAGCCCCTGAAACTGTATTAGTTAAGTTCTTAAGGGCATTCCTTCCCATTTGGGTTTTTTTTTTCATGTCATAGTAAAAATAATAAAAATGAGCATATTAACTTGACTTGTGAGTTACTGGATCAGGAAAAGCATGACACTCAGAACAAGAGACCTTTTGGCTAAAATCATATAAATTTCTTTTTTTCTATATTTTAAAATATAAAATATTATTATTTTGATTATTAGAATTTACTTTATTAAGCTGGTTCCCAATGTCTAGTTATGGGTCAAATCTACAAGTTATTTGAAATGACCACAGGTTAAAATCCATGAAAGGATAGAAAACTACACAAAAATGGCATCATTTATATATGCATATTATGCCCCGTTACTTGGGAAGCCTAGATTTGAAATTGCTCTTTTCTATTTACTTTCCAGAAAGAAATAAGAGAAAGTAAATGAAATAATTAGAGCAAATGTTGAAAAAACATGATGATAAGATGTTCTTTGTTCTGTATTTACCTGTCATTTCCTCCAAGATTCTGAGGCTTAGTACAATGTCAGGACTGTACACATGAAAGCACTTTGAAAGACTAGAATTTATCTTGGTCTTTAGGGATTGGAGGACAGAGAGTAGATACTGGCAGAAATGTTTGGCCAACTTAACCAATTTTTCTTTTGATGATATTGAAAATAAAATAGAATTTAAATTAAATTAAATTAAAAATAAAATAAAATAGGATCTTAGAAACTCAAATAATTGTAGCTGCCTAAAACTGGATTAACTGAAATTTGGAGAAAACAGAAGGTAAGTTCAAATAACACTTTGATGTTGACTACTTTGCCCATACCCTCCAATTACTCTACCCTTCAGTGAGATGACTTGAAAATAATAGGCACTCAACAAACACGTGTGAACTGGTTAAAGGGAACAGTCCCAAAATCATTAGGTCAGCCTGTTTTTCATGGATTTCTTCTTTTTCTCCATAATCCAGCTCCTCTCACAAGTGTAGTTTAAATACCCAGCACAGAACTCTCAGCTCTGATGAATTTTCATCAAAATTGAGAAAAATAGAGAATTAAATGAGAACAAATTTATTTTGCCACCACAAAAATCCATCACCTTTCCTGCCATATATACTAAATATCTTGCTCTCTCATAGCAACTGATGAGGTCTCCATTTTGTATCGAAATGTATCCTCAACACTTGTGCTTGCTCCTACCTACACAGACTTCAGCCTTCTTCACCCACATGATCAACTTTTCCCTGTCTCTGTGAACATTCCCAGTGGCATTTCAATATGCCTTACTACAGTCCATCTTTCTTGACCCATGGCTCCTTCAGCTACAGCACCATTTCTCTCTTCTCTTCACATATAAGAGTTGGTAACTCATGACCTCTATTTTCTCAAACCATTCTAGTTGGAATTTTCCCCACCAATTTAGTTGATCTTGCCAAAGTCACCTATGACCACCATCTTACAAAATCTAAACCACTACCTTTCAACAATATGTGACATGAGTGATCACTCATTTCTATTCACTTTTAACAAATATATATTGATCTAAATGCTGGGGATGCAGAAGTAAAAAAAAAAAAATAGACAAATACTCCTGCCGTTATGGAGTTTGCACTCTAATAGGAAACCAAAAATAAGCAATATAAAAATAAGTAAAATATGTGCTAAACTAGATAGTGATGAGAGTTAAGAAGAAATATAAACTAAAAAAAGAGAGAAATAAGGAGTATTGGAAGGGGGCTTCAAATTTTAGATAAGAAGATCAGAAGAGGTCTCTCTGAAAGGTGACATTAAAGCAAGGCCTGAAGGAAGAATTTGTCTTATGTAGGGAAAGATAGTTGAAGGCAGAGGGGAAAAATTTTTAAGGCAAGTGTAAAGGCTCTGAAGTATAAATGTGACCGGTATGTTTAAGCAAAAGCAAGAATGCCATTACAAAAATGGTGGAGCTGAGGAGGAGGCAAGTGGGTGAACTATGATGAGGATGAATTGTGTGTGAAGATGCAGTTAGCTGATGGGACCTTTGAGACCTTGATCAGAGATACTAATGACGTTCTGAATCAGATCAGAGAAAAACAGGGGAGAATGCTACTTGTGTGACATCTTGCAAATAAATCGAATACTGAGTGCTAAAAAAAAAATAAAAATAAAATGGTGGAGCAAGATGGATAGAGGATGTAAGAGATGAGGTCAGTAAGGAAACTGATGCCCAGACCACAGTAAGTACTTGTTGCTTTTTATTCTAAGTGAGATGAGAAGCTACTGGAAGACTTTAAGCAGTGGAGAGACTGGATCTGATCTGTATTTAACAGAATGACTCCAGCTGCTTTGTTGTGAATAAGTTATAAAAGGGTGAATACAAGAGCAGCGAGACCATGAGGCTACTAGTATAATAACCTAGGAAAGAAATGATGCTGGCATGGAAGCACGGTAGTGTGGAAGTAGGAAGAAGCAGTTGGAGTCCAGCTACATTTTTAGAGGTAGAACAGACAGAATTTACCAAAGGATTGGATTGTGGGGAATGAGAGAAAGTGAGAATTAAAGATGACTCCCAAGATTACTGACATGGGAGACAAAGATGATTTACTAAAGTGAAAAGAAATGCAAAAGAGAAGGTTTGGTGGGGAATTATCTGGATCCCCATTTTGGACAGTTAAGTTTAAGATACCTGTTAATTATCCAAGTGGAAATATAGATATGAGTCTAGAGTTTGGGAAAGAGATTTGGGCTGAATACAAGTTTGGGAAGATATAGAGGAATGAGCAATGGAGACTCAAAAGCCACCAAGGTGGGAGGTGAACAGGTGGGTGTGGTCACCTGAAATCAAAGTGAGGAAAGTGCTTCAGTGGGAAACATTCATCAGCACATCAGATGCTACAGGTACATCAAGACAAATGAGTGAGTACTGAACATGAGTTCAACAACATGAACTGGTAGACTGGAGACTTGTGAAAGCCTAACTGGCAAGAAGTCAAACGAGACTATTAGGTAGAAATTGGACACGGAAAGTGCAAACAAATATTTCAAGCAGTTTTCCTGTAAAAAGAGAGAAAAATGGGATACTACTAGGATGAGGAAGTGGAATTCAAGAGAAATAATAGCTTGTTTTATGCTGATGGGATAGATTAAATAGGGAGAAACTGCTGTCAAAGAAGTAAGGGTGAGAGTATGAGGGACTAAAGAAATATCTCTGACTGAGGAAAAGGAGATGGTAGAGAGTGGATGGGCTGGGCTTAGCAAGCAGTACAGACATGCATTTAACAGGAGAGATGATAGAGTATGTGGGCATCGTGATAGGAAGTGGATGGACTTGTGTAAGTCCTCTTTAGATTGCTTTATTTTTTTTCAGTAAAATTGGTAGCAAGTTAATCAACTGGGATCAAAGCTGGAGAAAAAAGTGTTGGAGATTAAAGGAGAGAAGAGAAGATATAAAACAGATACTCAGCAGATGTGGAAAGTGACTTGATGAGAAAATATACAATTACTAGCCAACTTGGCCAGGTAGTAAGAGTCCACTACAGGAGTAATCATGACTTAAAGTGATACCAGTACATCTTGTAGAAGTTCTAGGTACCTTGCATCATATCCCCTTGGCCTGCTTCTAATTCAGCTGCAGTTGTGGTAAATAATTAACACACATCCTCACAGATTTCCACCTCAGGCCCCTACTGAGTCACTCAGATATTCTTCAAGAGGTCTTTCACTAATACATGGAAATTTGCTGTGCCGTAGCATAAGATATCCAAGAAGGATGAAAAGGTTAACATCACCAGTTATGGGCTATATTCCATCTGCTCAGAAATTCATATGTTGAAGTCCTAACTTCCAGTATTGCAGAATGTGACTGTATTTGGAAATAGGGCCTTTAGAGAGGTAATTAAGCTAAAATGAGGTCATTAGGATAGGCTCTAATCCAGTAAGACTGGTGTTCTTACAAAATGAGGAAATTTAACTACCAAACATTTAAAGAAAAGTTAACACCTATCCTCAAACAATTCCTAAAAATTAAAGAAGAAGATATGCTTAAGGTATACTTCCAAACTCATTCTACAAGGCCAGCATCACCCTGATAACAAAACCAGACAAAGAGACCACAAAAAAATAAAATTTCAGGCTAATATTGCTGATAATCATAGATGCAAAAATCATCAACAAAATATAAGCAAACCTAATTCAGCAAAACATTAAAAGGATCAGACACTATGATCAAATAGAATTTATCCCAGGGATGCAAGGATGGTTCAATATCTACAAATCAATCAATATGATACACACATTAACAAACCAAAAAATGAAAATCATCTGATCATTCAATATATGCAGAATAAGCTTTTGACAAATTCAACATCCATTTACAATAAAAACTCTCCACAGAGTGTGTATACAGGGAACACACATATATGACAAACCTATAGCCAACATTGTATTCAATAGTAAAAACCTGAAAGCATTTCCTCTAAGATCAGGAATAAGACAAGGATGCCCATTCTCACCACTTTTATTCAATATAGTATTGGAAGTCCTAGCCACAGCAATCAGAAAAGAAAAATAAATAAAAGGAATCAAAATTAGGAATAAGTAAACTGTCATTGTTTGCAAATGACAAGATACTATATTTGGAAAATCCTAAAGATGCCACCAAAAAACTATTAGAACTCATCAATTAATTCAGTAAAGTTGCAGGATAAAAAATTAATATATAGGGCTTCCCTGGTGGCACAGTGGTTGGGAGTCCACCTGCCAATGCAGGGGACACGGGTTCGTGCCCTGGTCTGGGAGGGTCCCACATGCCGCAGAGCAGCTGGGCCCATGAGCCATGGCTGCTGAGCCTGCGTGTCTGGAGCCTGTGCCCCGCAATGGGAGAGCCACAGCAGTGACAGGCCCGTGTACCAAAAAAAAAAAAAAAAAAAAAACCAAAAAACTAATATATAGAAATTTGTTGTGCTTTTACTCAATAACAATGAACTATCAGAAAGAGAAACTAAGAAAATAATCCCATTTACCATTGCATCAAAAAATAAAATAAAATACCTAGAAATAAATCTAACCAAGGAGGTAAAAGACCTGCACTCAGAAAACTACAAGACATTGATGAAAAAAATTGAAGATGACACAACTAAATGGAAAGATACACTGTACTCATGGATTGGAAAAATAAATATCATTAAAATGACCATACCCTTCAAGGCAATCTACAGATTCAATACAATTCTTATCAAAATAGCAATGGCATTTTTCACAGAAGTAGAACAAGTAATTCTAAAATTTCTATGGAAACACAAAAGACCCCAAATAGCCAAAACAATATTGAGAAAGAAGAACAAAGGAGGAGGCTCCCTGATTTCAAACTATACTACAAAGCTACTGTAATCAAAACAGTATGGTACTGGCAAAAAACAGACACACAGGGCTTCCCTGGTAGTGCAGTGGTTGAGAGTCCACCTGCTGATGCAGGGGACACGGGTTCATGCCCCAGTCCGGGAAGATCCCACATGCCATGGAGCGGCTGTGCCCATGAGCCATGGCCACTGAGCCTGTGCATCTGGAGCCTGTGCTCCACAATGGAAGAGGCCACAACAGTGAGAGGCCCGTGTACTGCAAAAAAAAAAAAAAAAAAACAGACACACAGATCAATGCAACAGAAGACAGAGCCCAGAAATAAACCCAGGCTTATGTGGTCAGCTAATCTAAGACAAAAGAGGCAATAATATGCAGTGGGGGAAAAAAGGAGCTCTTCAATAAATAGTGTTGGGAAAACTGGACAGCTACATGCAAAAGAATCAAACTGGACTAATTTCTCTCACCATATGCAAAAATAAACTCAAAATCAATTAAAGACTTAAATGTAAGACCTGAAACCATAAAACTCCTAAAAGAATAAACAGGCAATATGTTTTTTGACATTAGTCTTAGCAATATATTTTTGGATATGTTTCCTCAGGGTAGAGCAACAAAAGCAAAACTAAACAAATGGGACTACCTCAGACTAAAAAGCTTTTGCACAGCAAAAGAAACAACAAAACAGAAGGGCCACATACTGAATTGGAGAAGATATTTGCAAATGATATACATTAAGAAGGGTTAATATCCAAAATATACAGAGAATTCATACAACTCAACATCAAACAACCAACAACAACAACAACTCGATTAAAAATGGGCAGAGGGCCTGAATAGACATTTTTCCAAAGAGGACATACAGATGGCTAATAGACATATGAGAAGATGCTCAATGTCACTAATCATCAGGGAAACACAAATCAAAACCACAGTAAGATACCACCTCACACCTGTCAAGAATGGCTATTATCAAAAAAACAACAAATAACAATTGTTGGTGAGGATATGGTGTAACGGGAACCCCTGTGCACTGTTGGTGGGAATGCAAATTGGTACAACCACTATGTAAAACAGTATGGATGTTCCTCAAAAAATTTTAAAAAGAGCTACCATACAATCCAGAAATTCAACTCAAAGTATTTTTTTCTAAGAAAAAACCCCACTAATTCAAAAAGACATATGCATCCCTAGGTTCACTGTAGTGTTATTTACTATAGCCAAGATACAGAAACAATGTAAGTGTCCATTGATAGATGAATGGATAAAGAACACACACACACACACACACACACACACACACAGGAATATTATTCAGTCACAAAAAAGAATGAAATCTTGCATTTGCAACAACATGGATGAAACTAGAGGGTATTATGCTAAGTGAAATATATCAGGCAGAGAAAGACAAATACCATATGATTTCACTTATATGTGAAATCTAAAAAACAAAACAAATTAACAAACATAACAAAACAGAAACAGACTCATAGATACAGAGAACAAACTGGAGCTTGCCAGAGAAGAGGTGGGTGGATGAATGAAATAGGTGAGGGAGATTAAGAGGTACAAACTTCCTGTCATAAAATAAATAAGTTACAGGATGTATTGTACAGCACATATAATAAAGTCAATAATATTACAATAATGTTGCAATTCTTAAAGTCATCTTTGATTCCTATTTTTTCTCAGACTTCACACATCCAAATGATTGGTAATGTTATTGTGTCTACCTTTTTAATACATATGCAGAAATGAAGAAGAATTGATAAACTTAGAAGATTATCCATGTATAATGAGTCTAAGAAATGATTATCAACAGCAGCTAATAACCCAAAGAGAAACCATCAGAATTATATGCCTCCTAAGTGTGATGTAAGTACACAATACCATCTCTGAAGCTTCCTTGCCAGAAAACCAACTCTGAATTGAATCAAGTCTCTAGACATAACCACAAATTTTAAAGAATTTATAAGAGATAGAAGAACTGATTACCAATAAATTAACCAATAAGGGTACTATTAACATGATCTAGAATGTGGCAGTCACAAAAAGACAAAGCGATCCAATGTCTTCTAAACATAAACTCTAAGAGGAAAAGAAAGAGATGAGAGAGAGAAAAATCAAACCTAAAGATTAAAAGATTTAAGGTACACAGCAATTCACCTCCACAAATACAACATGCGGATCTTGTCTGAATACTGATTCAAACACAAAAATTCAAAAATTACAAGACAATTGGGTAAATTTACACATTGAATAGATATTTGATATCCAGCATATAATTAATATTTTAGGCATGATAATTATATTTCAGTTGCATTTTTAAATAGTCTTTATCTTTTATAGATATATACTGAAATAAATATAAAGTAAAAAATATTATACCTGGTGATTGTTTCAAAGTAATCAATAGAGAGAGGTGGAAGGGATGACCACAGATGAAAACAGATTGACCATGAGTGAAGAACTCTGAAGGTGGGTAATGAGGATTATTCTACTTCTCTCTACTTTTGTTTAGGTTTAAATTTTTCAATAATAAAAATATTTTTAACTCTATTAATATTTACTATTATGATAACTAAAAAAGGTAGTGAAAACATTATTACAGAGATGGCGGTAAAGGACTGACTTAAAGAACTAATAGTATTTTTATTGACATTACACTAATAGAAAAACAATACATTCTGAGAAATAGAATAATAAAGTACTCTTGCCAAAACTTTATTTGAATTTCTTTTAGGGATAGTTTTTTATTTTTAAAAAACATTGTTAGGACAAACAACTATAATGACTTTTCATTAGTAAAAAAAAAAAAAAACTATTTTCAGATTCAGCATACAGGTAAAATTCAATTCATAACTTTCTGAAAGCAGGCTAGAGTACTTTCCTCTCTCTTTTCTCACTTCATACCACATGATTTCATGCTATTTTTAAAGATACACAATTTGCCAAGTGGAAAATGTTTTGATGTGCTATAAAAGATAAAGAGCTTTTTTTTTTTCCAGGAATGTTATACACATTAAACTGTTTTGCTTTCTGAGTCTTAATCACATGTGCAATTGTTCATATCTTTTGACTTACTTTGCACTGATGAAGGAAAAACCATGCTTGTGGGGAACTTCAGTCATTGAAGTCCTCCAAAGATGCAGCTCCTATAATCAGCCCATGCTCAATGCCAGTTATTACCAGAACAGTCCTCCATCATCAGGGCTCTTGACAAGCTTCTGCAAAGCAGACAATTGGCTTGTCTCAATAGCAGCTGCCGATTGTCATCCCCTCAGTTTGAAACTCAAGGTCCTGCTTTGGTGTGGAGGCAGAGCTTGCTTGGCAGGTGAAAGATTGCTGAATGGAGACAGCAGTGTCAAATGGAATATGTCTGAAGCCTGTGAGAACAAGGTCACCCTGACCCTCAGTGAAGACCACAAAAAAACCCAGGGACACTGTTCTTCAGATGTGGACTTCAAACCAAAAGGAAAGGGCCACAATTACCAAAACTTTTCTCAACCTTCAGGTTAGAGCCTGGAAAATAGAATCAAAGGTCCTCCTCATTTTCTCCTCACCATCCTCCTTACCCAAGCATTGGTTTGCAATGTAGTCAGAAGGCAATAGTAAAATATAGTAACATTGATGAACTTAAATAAGGATGCTTTGCAGTCACGGAAGACCAGTGCTGTATACAGTTTACCAAAGATTGCAGATATTCTTTCTGCTTAATCCACATCACAATCATATAAATTAGCTATGACTAACGAACCACATTTCATGGGTGACAAAATGAGACATGCCATCTCAGGGACCTGCCCGTGAGTAGACCGCACATTAAATAAAGAGGAACATGCTTTCTCAGGCTTGGCTCCTTCAGTCCTTATGCCATGCACTCTTATGGCAGCTGTTCAATGTGGTGAGGACCAATGCATCTGCCTTACTGCAGTTTTCTCACCCTCCTCTCCCCTAATGCTACCTAAGCTCCAAAAGTGTAGAACTTCAAACTATTCTCTAACTACCCTGGTTGAAGCCTCAGTGGAGAAGCCTCCACCTCTCAAGGGCAGCCCAGGACCATGCAGTGATTTGGGGCATCCTGAGGTTCACTCTTGTGGCTGGATGGCAAGAACTCTCTATGGGGTAGGAATGTACTACCTACCCCATGAACCAGCACACCGGAAAACTATTGGAAAAATGTTTACATTTTTCCAATAAAATCCAGACAATAAATTTGGTTCCTTTTATATTTTTAATACTGCAAATATGTTTGTGATTAAAACAAAATAATGTCTGTCAGAAGGAAATAGAATATACATAGGATTCAACAGTTTCAGGATCCCTTGTCAAAAAAAATTGCATAACTTTAACATAATAATTTGGCACTATCTAGATGCCAGAAAGCCTGTAAAATGTAACATGGGTTTTAGCTTATAAGGATGATATCTGAAGACATGTAAGCCAGTATTTATAACCAGATGACTAGGCAGTTCAAAAAGTCATGGACACCAGTACTGCTAAAAGGAGATCAAGGAAAGATGCACATTTTCTGTCAATGAGAGTAGTTCCCAGGTTTGCATAGGAACACAGCCTTGTGGGACTTTGTAGGAGGCCCATAACTGTCCCTAAAAATAGGGAACATTCAAATTTTCTTCCCTCAAGTGTTAAGAGTAATCGTTTAAATAACTTACATAATGAATAGTTTGTAAAGATAACACAAAGGAACATCGTGAAAGTGTGGTTAGAATATTAGATTGGATAGTTAGGCCTACTTTAAGAAGTTTAAATTTTATTTAGAAGAGAGAAAGAGGAAGAGGCTACTTGTTATCCCCGATTCACCTGCTCTTTCTCATATTCATGCTTTCACTTGAGGATAGTACTCATCAAATTTGGACTTAAGGAAACAATGACAACCTTTCAAGATTCTGCTGAACTTCAGCTCCTTCCCAGATCATTCTATCAAAACACTCTCCCTTTAACAAAGTTCTCATACCTATGAACTGAACCAGCACTTACTGTATATTCTAATCATCACTGGATAATAAATAAAGTTCATTGAAAGAGATGACAGATATATTTTATGCATCCTAAAAAAAAATCAATGTTATTGCCATTCCTATAATAAGTAATGAAGAAAGAATCTAAATTATTTGATCTACCTTATAAAGGAAAACACATATAAGGTAAATAAATATTCTGGGTGATTATATAGAAAATAATAAAGATTATTAAGAAAGATTAGAACACTCTTGAGGATTAAAGCAGTTCTAAATGCATACTAGTAATTATTTTTTCTAGTTATCAAATGCACTTGAAACTGTGATTGAGGTAGACTGTAAGTTACGAATTTTATTCTGGCGACCTTGAGTTTTTAGTAAACTAAGATTCTCCTATTCATTTTCACACTGTAACATTTGTTATATAGTATACTGTCAGCATTCCACTGAAGAAATTTTGCCAAATTGGTACATTTATATTTACATTCTCACAGGTGAATTCTATCAAACATTTAGAGAAGAGCTAACACCATTCCTTCTCAAACTCTTCCAAACTATAACAGAGGGAGGAACACTCCCAAACTCATTCTATGAGGCCACCATCACCCTGATACTAAAACCAGACAAAGATGTCACAAAGAAAGAAAACTACAGGCCAATATCACTGATGAACACAGACGTAAAAATCCTCAACAAAATACTAGCCAACAGAATCCAACAGCACATTAAAAGGATCATACACAATGATCAATTGGGGTTTACCCCAGGAATGCAAGGATTCTTCAATATATGCAAATTACTCAATATGATAAACCATATTAACAAATATAAGGAGAAAAAAACATATGATCTTCTCAATAGCGGCAGAAAAAGCTTTTGACAAAATTCAATACGCATTTATGATAAAAACCCTCCAGAAAGTAGGCATAGAGAGAACTTACCTCAACATAATAGAAGCCATATATGACAAATGCACAGCCAACATCATTCTCAATCGTGAAAAACTGAAAGCATTTCCACTAAGATCAGGAACAAGAAAAGATTGCCCACTCTCACCACTATTATTCCACATAGTTTTGCAAGTTTTAGCCACAGCAATCAGAGAAGAAAAAGAAATAAAAGTAATCCAAGTCAGAAAAGAAGAAGTAAAACTGTCACTGTTCGCAGATGACATGATACTATACATAGAGAATCCTAAAGATGCCAGCAGAAAACTACCAGCTAATCAAAGAATTTGGTAAAGTAGCAGGATACAAAGTTAATGCACAGAAATCTCTTGCATTCCTATACATTAATGATGAAAAATCTGAAAGAGAAATTAAGGAAACACTCACATTTACCATTGCAACAAAAAACAATAAAATACCTAGGAATAAACCTACTTAAGGAGACAAAAGACCTGTATGCAGAAAATTATAAGACACTAATGAAAGAAACTAAAGATGATACAAACAGATGGAGAGATATACCATGTTCTTGGATTGGAAGAATCAACATTGTGAAAATGACTATACTACCCAAAGCAATCTACAGATTCAATGCAATCCCTATCAAGCTACCGATGGCATTTTGCACAGAACTACAACAAAAAAATTCACAATCTGTATGGAAACATAAAGACCCCGAATAGCCAAAGCAATCTTGAGAAAGAAAAACAGAGCTGGAGGAATCAGGCTCCTGGACTTCAGATTATACTACAAAGCTACAATAATCAAGACAGTATGGTACTGGCACAAAAACCAAAATATAGACCAAAGGAACAGGATAGAAAGCTCAGATAAACCCACACACATACGGCCAGCTTATCTTTGATAAAGGAGATCAGGAATATACAATGGAGAAAGCACAGTTTCTTCAATAAGTGGTGCTGGGAAAACTGGACAGGTACATGTAAAAGAATGAATTTAGAACACTCTCTAACACCATACACAAAAATAAACCCAAAATGGATTAAAGACCTAAATGGAAGGTCAGATACTGTAAAACTCTTAGAGGAAAATATAGGCAGAACTCTCTTTGACATAAATCACAGCAAAATCTTTTTTTGACCCACCTTCTAGAGTAATGAAAATAAAAACAATGAAAAACAAATTGGACCTAATTAAATATAAAAGCTTTTTCACAGCAAAAGAAAGCATAAACAAGATGAAAAGACAACACTCAGAATGGGAGAAAATATTTGCAAATGCAGCACCGGACAAAGGATTAATTTCCAAAATATACAGGCAGCCCATGCAGCTCAATATCAAAAAATCAAACAACCCAACTCAAAAATGGGCAGAAGACCTAAATAGACATTTCTCTATAGTAGATAAACAGATTGCCAACAAACACATGAAAGGATGCTCAACATCACTAATCATTAGAGAAATGCAAATCAAAACTACAATGAGGTATCATCTCACACCAGTCAGAATGGCCATCAACAAAAAATCTGCAAACAATAAATTCTGGAGAAGGTGTGGAGAAAAGGGAACCCTCTTGCACTGTTGACAGGTAGGCAAATTGATACAGCCACTATGGAGAACAGTACAGAGGTTCCTTAAAAATCTAAAAATAGAACTACCATACAACCCAACAATCCCACTACTGGGCATATACCCTGAGAAAATGATAATTCAAAAAAAGTCATGTACCACAATGTTCATTGAAGCTCTATTTACAATAGCCAGGACATGGAAGCAATCTAAGTGTCCATCAACAAATGAATGGATAAAGAAGATGTGGCACATATATACAATGGAATATTACTCAGCCATAAAAAGGAATGAAACTGAGTTATTTTTAGTGAGGTGGATGGACCTAGAGTCTGTCATACAGAGTGAAGTAAGTCAGAAAGAGAAAAAGAAATACCGTATGCTAACACATATATATGGAGTCTAAGAAAAAAAAAAGGTCATGAAGAACCTAAGGGTAAGATGGGAATAAAGATACAGACCTACTAGAGAATGGACTTGAGGATATGGGGAGGGGGAAGGGTAAGCTGGGCCGAAGTGAGAGAGTGGCATGGACATATATACACTACCAAATATAAAATAGATAGCTAGCAGGAAGCAGCCACATAGCACAGGGAGATCAGCTTGGTGCTTTGTGACCACCTAGAGGGGTGGAATAGGGAGGGTGGGAGACACAAAAGGGAAGAGATATGGGAACACATGCATATGTATAACTGATTCACTTTGTTATAAAGCAGAAACTAACACACCATTGTAAAGCAATTATACTCCAATAAAGATGTTAAAAAAAATTAAAAATAAATAAATAAAAATTTTTAAAAAGGAAATTAAAAAAACAGAAGATGGGGCACATATATACAATGGAATATTACTCAGCCATAAAAAGAAATGAAATTGAGTTGTCTGTAGAGAGGTGGATGGACCTAGAGTCTGTCATACAGAGTGAGGTAAGTCAGATAGAGAAAAACAAATACCATATGCTAAGACATAAATATGGAATCTAAAAAAAAAAAAAAGTTCTGAAGAACCTAGGGACAGGACAGGAATAAAGACTCAGACGTAGAGAATGGACTTGAGGACACTGGGAGGGAGAAGGGTAAGCTGGGATGAAGTGAGAGAGTGGCATGTACATATATACACTACCAAATGTAAAACAGATAGCTAGTGGGAAGCAGCCACATAGCACAGGGAGATCAGCTCGGTGCTTTGTGACTACCTAGAGGGGTGGGATAGGGAGGGTGGGAGAGAGACGCAAGATGGAGGAGATATGGTGATAAATGTTTATGTATAGCTGATTCACTTTGTTATACAGCAGAAACTAACATACCATTGTAAAGCAATTATACTCCAATAAAGATGTTTAAAAAAATAAAAAATAAAATAAAATACAGGGGAAAAATAAAAATGAATTTACATCCTAATGTTATAAAATGCAAAAAGATTATTGAGCAGAACTGCATGAAATTTTCATCCCAAGAGCGTTTTAAGAACTAGATAAGCAAATAGGTATAACCAAGGTCTAAGAGAATTCAAAGGAGCCGGAGTATGAGTTTCCTTCCCACTCCTTGATCCTCAATTTAACCCACTTGTGTTACGAAGAGTAGTGTGTATGTTAAGAATTTTTTCATGATTATAATTAACATTATGAAAAACTCATTTACATAAATTGGCAAATAATTTACATAGTCATCAAAGGTCTACCAAACAAAAACTTGCTTAAAAAAGGCAAACTCAGAGCCCTGGAGACTTAAACTTAGTATGTTCTACCCAAATTTGCTGAATGACCTTTAAGCCATTTATCTCCTCTTTATCAATTCTTTCAAGTGAAAAAGTGAGATAATAATTCCTAGCTACCTCACAGAGTTGGTGTAAACATCAAATAAAACAATGAATATTCATGTTCTTCATAAAGCATAAAATGCTTACCCAACATAAATCATTATTTTTATCGTGTGAGCAGAATGAGAAAGGAAAGTTTGAGGTCTCCAGCTAATTGTCTTTAAAATCTGAAACACATGTTGTAGTAATTATCCTTTTGTGTATCGCTCTCTCTCTCTCTCTTTTTAAGAATTCTTGAGTGATGGATGATACAGATCTGAAAATCATTATGCTGGAATATTTCCAGCCCTCCCAGCCACAAAAATGTGTCTGTGTATTGCTGCAACTCCCTAATGGTATTAATAGAAGCAGAGGTTCTAAAATATTGTTATGAACTTTTTAAAGGTTCCGTTATTTCTAATTGGTTCATGGATGTTTAAGAAAAATAGTGAGTTTAGTTTGAAGCAACTCAGAATGACAAAATGAGACTTTACTCAAAGCCCCTATGTAATTTCAACTCAATTCTAGAGTCATCTGATAAGTTATGTCAATTATTTCAATAGGCAATAAAGAAATTAAAACAGGACATTACATGGGAATTCTCCTTATCATTCTAGACACAGTATTTTGGGAGAAAACTGTTTAACAACTAAACTGTCAGTAATGAAACTACACCAGCTTATAAATAAATCAGAGATATTTTTTGCCAGTGGGCTCCAAAGTGGGGTACACACACACCAGAAGATGTACAAGAGAAGCTATAGAGGTATGGAGAACATACTAGAACTTCCAATATTTATTCAAAAGTCAGTGATCAAGCTCTATTAATATTTTATATTTAAACTTACAAATTATATGTTACTAACATAAATAAATATACCTGTATTTATGTTGCTGGGTGCAAGTTTGTTCAAATAGTTCTTATTGATAGAGTCGCAAAATCAAAAATTTTGGAGAAGAACAGATTTAGACAATAAGGAAAATTTTACATTAGGTTACATTCTCTCTAGAAGTTACTCTAGCAACTTCTTAGGATAACAGTAGTCAACAAAGAAAAAATCATATTAAATAACAATGTTAAGAGTAGAAAATGACCCATGGGTCTAATTCAGCATTACTTAAAATGGGTAAAGGTACCTATGAGGAAAATAAGAAAGAAAACAGAAGAATGAGAGAAAGAGGAAGGAAGGAAGGAAGGAAGGGGGAGGGAGGGAGAGAGGAAGGGAGGGAGGGAGGGGAGATAGAGAAGATTGGGGGAAGGAGAGAAGAGGAAGGGGAAAAGGATGAAAATTTTCTGGAAGAGGAAGCGGAAATAGTGTAGGAGTAAAGGCTAGTGATTTACTATTAAACAATGACAAAAAAAAGGAAACATTTTAGCAGCTGATATACTGTTTTGAAATTTCCCTGACTTCAGAAAACCATCTTCTATGGTTTCCTCAACTAGAGACAGTCCAGAAAATTCAGGTGAAAACTGGTGTGAAAGCAAGTTTTCTGTAGTGTGAAAATGAAGTGAATAGAGCTGCTATTCACATATTTTCTGCCATGTTGTTCTGCCTCTAGTTCTGTACAGTCTCTGGTCTGAAGAAGGAGGCAACAAGCCACTGTGAGTCTTACTTCTTCCTGGAAACTATGAGTTGTACAACTGGATACAAATCATAGTTCAAGACCATTAAACCAAGAACCAGAGAATTTGGACTCTAGAACTATTTCTGTCAGAGTATTACCTTAACAATGCATTAACTTGAAAAGGTGGGGTTGTGTCCCTTCTGTAGAACCCTAATGTTGTCACTGATTTCTAAGTTCATAGCTCTAATTGATCCTATATTATTTCATCACATTAATTTGAAATGTGACTGTTGGGGAAAACTTGTACAGCATGTAAGTCTCTGTGATTTATTATATTATTTCCTCTATGAACTGCCATATGTACCAAATGTGAACATGAAATTCATTCATACATTCATTTAGAAAGTATTTATTGATCCCCTAAGATTTGCCAGGTACTGTGCTAAATTCTTCACCTACAACAGTGATTAGAAATATATTTTTCCTGTACTCACAGAGCTTAGGGGCTGCTGGAAAGCAATTATACAAGTAATATGCTAAGGACTATGATGTGGATTCAGGGTGTGTAGAGCCACACAGCAGAATATTTAATCTTGATTTAAACAGTTAAAAATTCCTGGAAGAATCAACTAATAAATCACCCTGAAATATGAATAAGAATTGGCCCAAGAAGGGTGATGAGCAGCACAAGAAAGAAAGAAATCATTGGCGTCATACAGAGCAAGAAGAGACACATTTAGAAATCAAAAGTCAGGGCTGCCATGTTTGCATCCCTGGGGAGAACCTCTGAAGTCATAGCCCGCTTGGCATCCCTTGAGCTGTGCAGTCTACAGTATACGCGGTGTAAGACACACCTCTTCCAGACTTAGTTCATTATGGTTGGGTGAGAAGTGTGAATGTGGACATTGAGAGGTAAAAAGGGTCAAATATAAAAGGACAATATAATCAAAGTGTTGGAGTTTGGGTTGAAGTATTTTAAGCAGAGAAAGGAAATATAATCATATCACCATTTTGCAGTGACTCTCCCTGTATCTTGTGTCTGAGGCTCTTCCAGATTCCAAGCTACCATGCCAGCCCATGTGCACCTAATAAAAGCCTGGCTGGGTTTGCCTTTCCCCAACAAAGCTTCTCTGCCTATGTCAAGCATGTTCCTGTGACTGCCTGGGTACCCACATGCAGTAAATATGCTGAGGGGTGAAAGTAGCTTCATTATCTGCTAGGATCAGCCTTTCTGTACTTTATCGCATTTTGACATTTTTACTTCCACAGCTCTTTGATACTTTTAAGGAAAAAATTGACTCTTTAGTTTAGACAATGTTGTTTCATTGTTACAGCAAGAGTAATGCTCTTTCCCGATATATTCTGAGGTACTACAAACTAACTGAGGGTAGAACTCACTACTTCTATTTTTTTCTGTTTGGAGAGGTACCCTATATGGCATTCTTCACTTAGGAAAGCTCCAAACAATGCCAGATTATTACAGCCCTGATTATCTAACAAACATGCCATCCTATATTACACATTTACATACATTTATAAATCCATTATGTGGGCAAACAGCGTAGTCGACATTTTTCCCTTTAGGGATCATCAACAAGTTACAGTAAAGTAAGTGCTTTCCAAGTGTGAATGACAATGGTCAATCTGTTTACTCCTTTGACATTATGAAGATCATGATAATGGCTAAAGCCTGTGTAATGGATACCCGATGGGCACACATTCTCATAACCCATCCTTTTACTTAGGCACACAATCAGCTGCAAGCATTTGTAACCTGACAGCTGATGCTTCGGCTTCTTCTATAGCTCTCATCTGCATCCCTGGGGCTTCTCTGTCACCACCTCATCGGACTCCTTTAAGGACTGGCAGAGATTTTTTAAGGAACATCCATACTGTTCTCCATAGTGGCTGTATCAGTTTACGTTCCAACCAACAGTGCAAGAGGGTTCCCTCTTCTCCACACCCTCTCCAGCATTTATTGTTTGTACATTTTTTGATGATGGCCATTCTGACCGGTGTGAGATGATATCTTGTTGTAGTTTTGATTTGCATTTCTCTAATGATTAATGATGTTGAGCATTCTTTCATGTGTTTGTTGGCAATCTGTATATCTTCTTTGGAGAAATGTCTATTTAGGTCTTCTGCACATTTTTGTATTGGGTTGTTTGTTTTTTTGATATTGAGCAGCATGAGCTGCTTGTAAATTTTGGAGATTAATCCTTTGTCGGTTGCTTCATTTGCAAATATTTTCTCCCATTCTGAGGGTTCTCTTTTCATCTTGTTTATGGTTTCCTTTGCTGTGCAAAAGCTTTTAAGTTTCATTAGGTCTCATTTGTTTATTTTTATTTTCATTTCCATTTTTCTAGGAGGTGGGTCAAAAAAGATCTTGCTGTGATTTATGTCATAGAACGTTCTGCCTATGTTTTCCTCTAAGAGTTTGATAGTGTCTGGCTTTCCATTTAGGCCTTTAATCCATTTTGAGTTTATTTTTGTGTATGGTGTTATGGAGTGTTCTAATTTCATTCTTTTAGATGTAGCTGTCCAGTTTTCCCAGCACCACTTATTGAAGAGAATGTCTTTTCTCCACTGTATATTCTTGTCTCCTTTATCAAAGATAAGGTGACCATATGTGCGTGGGTTTATCTCTGGGATTTCTATCCTGTTCCATTGATCTATATTTCTGTTTTTGTGCCAGTACCATACTGTCTTGATTACTGTAGCTTTGTAGTATAGTCTGAAGTCAGGAAGCCCAATTCCTCCAGCTCCATTTTTCTTTCTCAAGATTGCTTTGGCTATTCGGGATCTTTTGTGTTTCCATACAAATTGTGAAATATTTTGTTCTAGTTCTGTGAAAAATACCAGTGGTAGTTTGATAGGGATTGCAGTGAATCTGTAGATTGCTTTGGGTAGTATGGAGGTTCCTTAAAAAACTCAAAATAGAACTACCATATGACCCAGCAATCCCACTACTGGGCATATACCCTGAGAAAACCATAATTCAAAAAGAGTCATGTAGCAAAATATTCATTGCAGCTCTATTTGCAATAGCCAGGACATGGAAGCAACCTAAGTGTCCATCAACAGATGAATGGATAAAGAAGATGTGGCACATATATACAATTGAATATTACTCCGCCATAAAAAGAAACAAAATTGAGTTATTTGTAGTGAGATGCATGGACCTAGAGTCTATCATACAGAGTGAAGTAAGTCAGAAAGAGAAAAAGAAATACTGTATGCTGACACATACATATGGAATCTAAAAAAAAAAGAAAAAAAATGTCATGAAGAACCTAGGGGCAAGACGGGAATAAAGACACAGACCTACTAGAGAATGGACTTGAGGATACGGGGAAGGGGAAAGGTAAGCTGGGACGAAGTGAGAGAGTGGCATGGACATATATACACTACAAAATGTAAAATAGATAGCTAGTGGGAAGCAGCTGCATAGCACAGGGAGATCAGCTCGGTGCTTTGTGACCACCTAGAGGAGTGGGATAGGGAGTGTGGGAGGGAGAGAGACTCAAGAGGGTAGAGATATGGGGAAATATGTATATGTATAACTGATTCACTTTGCTATAAAGCAGAAACTAACACACCATTGTAAAACAATTATACTCCAATAAAGATGTTAAAAAAGAAAGAAAAAAAAAAAGAACTGGCAGAGACACTCTGACTCATGCACAAAGCTGAGGTGTGGGGAAGCTAACACCACAGGGCAATCCTTGACCAACTAGGAATGAAGGGAAGCAGTGGATAAACACTCCTTTCTGTCATGTCTTGCTGACCATGTCTGAAGCACAGCTCCTCAAGGGTCTCTAGGAGGATTGCGCTCCTGTCATCCACAGAGATGATTAGCTCAATGAAATACCCTTGGATGGGCTTTCTCTCTTGCCCTGTGTCACTCTTCCTGGGGCCCTAGGACTCTTTCTTGGGATCACTTCTCAGAATAAACTGCCTGTATGTAAGCTCTCATATGAAGCTCTGCTTTTTGGGGCATCAATGTTAAAACAGCCTGGGAGGGTTGACCAACAATTATAGATGGAAGAAAATAGAAATGGAGGCAGTTCATGATTTCAGAGATGTGAAAAGACTAAAACCATCACCACCGTGTCAGCCAACAACATATCGTTACAGAAAATATCTCTAACAACCTATTTAGTGCATTCATTTCCTACAGTTACACATCCCATGCTGACAGTATCTGAATGAATAGTTTTAAAATTTTAAAATGCCAAATGTTTTTAGAAAAGTTGGGACATACTTTGAAATATTTCTATCTTAAATGTTAACACTTTAACACACATACAAAATGATCAACTGCATAAAATAGTGCTATTCAAAAATATTGTAGAACTCAAAAAATTCACAGAGCACCACAGGTTGTTACATCTGATAAGACACAAATGTTTTGTAATGTGTAATGAAGATCCACTTTCACGTGTGTGTGTGTGTGTGTGTGTGCGTGTGTGTGTGTGTGTGTGTCCCAGGCAAAAGAGCCTTCTTACTCCAATCTACCCTAAACCACCTACAAGCCCAGAATGGAGGAATGGAGACTGTAAGATGAGGGTGAATGTGGTCACTCAAATGACAGCTGGAAGGCTGGGCAGCCATGGTGACACCGAGGAGTAGCTGATTTCCATCAACCCCTCACTCCCACTATTCTCCTCAAATAAAGCTACTACTACTGTTATCTGTGTTATTATTCATATTCTACTACTACTAATAATAATAATCTTTTATATGGACAATTGATATTTTATTAGTAAATTTTTAATAAAAACCTTTTTGGAAAACATTTCTATTTTTTTATCTCTAACCTAAAATATAAATAAAAATTTAAGCAAATACAGCTCTAAGACAAGTCCTCCAGGTATCTCTTCTTTCCTGACAGGTCATATCTGATTGTTGCTCCCGTAGAGAAGTACCAGGATCAACAAGTAGAGCAGCAACCTCAGTGAGACATGATGGTGGAGTGAAACAAAGCAATTCAATAAGAATGGAGTTAAAGCTAAAGATGTGAAAGATATTTAAGGAACTTGGTGATTGATTAGATGTGAGGGATGACATATAATCTAACACATATTATAAGACATTAGTTTTATATTCCCTTCCAATCCATTTCTAAGAATAGCTGCTAGTGAACTGCTTTGTGTAGATGACAAGGCGTCTTAATTAGGGTGAAAAAAACTTGGGTGATCAAGAGAGAAGGACCTGGGAAAAGCACAGAAATGACAATCATTCAATCTGTGTAGAGGATTAAAGACTGAAAAGGCATTTGTAATCAGATAAAGTCTGACTAAGAGAAGTACAGTCAACTCACATCTAACTGGAATAAATACAGCTTCTCTTGGACCAAACCCTCATTAAATGCTGGATTTCACTGATTTTTCATGTAACTCACTGGTTCTCAATGAGGGATGAATCTGCCTAAGGGCATTTGGCACTGTCTGGAAATATTTTGGGCTGTACTGGAGGGTACTACACAGTGGCCAGGGATTTTCCAAACATCCTATAATGCACAGGACATCCCTCTACAACAAAGAATTATCCAGCACAAAATATCAATAGTGTCAAGGTTGAAAAACCCTGGAACCCACTGACATCAGAAATATGAAATCCAACATATAGGCACTTGTTATGTTGTGGAAGTCACTAAGAAAAGTAAGTCACAGGCCCTGCCATGAAGAAGAGAATATTTAAATTCATTAATTTTCAATATAAAAGCAGGTATTAATAGTTCAGATAATAACAGTAAGTATGCCATAAATCACTATGTCTATGATTGCTGAATAAATGGTACCAATGATAAGTGCTCTGGGCAGTTGGTAGATTTTTCTAGATTGGAGAGCAAAAATCAGCCTAGAAAAGACTACAGTTATCTTGTGAACAAGGCAAAACCTGAGGGATCCTGAGAAGAGATAAGTTAAGCTTTAGCTCCTCAAAGAACAAGAGGTCATGTGACAGATGCAACAGCACACACCTGAGCCTGATTTGGGGAAAGTTCAAAAGTTGTCCAGAGAATGAAGGATATACTTCTTTGCTTAACCATAGAGCCAATTAGGCTGGTAAATAGTTTAAGGCCAGATTGTAGAGAGTCCTATTTTGTTTAACTAGAGGTGGAGTTTGGAGCAGTAGACTAAAGAAATGAAATCTGTATTTTAGGAAACAGAATTATGTGACAGTGAGTGGAATTGACTATCGGAAGCACTGTGAGCAAAGAGAGAACTCAAGATGGATACAGTGTTCGTGGTATGACAATAGATTCTAGCACCAAAATGGTGGCTCTGAGAAAGAAGAAAGGAGGGATAAGAAAGGCAACTTGAGGAGTGAGGAATGGACAGGACTATTCAGAACTTATAAGGGCAAAGAAGAGTACATAAATGAAAGCAATTTGTTTTATTTAAAAGATTATTAAAAATTGACCTAAGCTGGGCTTCCCTGGTGGCGCTGTGGTTGAGAATCTGCCTGCCAATGCAGGGGACACGGGTTCGAGCCCTGGTCGGGGAAGATCCCACATGCCGTGGAGCAACTAGTCCCGTGAGCCGCAACTACTGAGCCTGCACGTCTGGAGCCTGTGCTCCGCAACAAGAGAGGCCGCGATAGTGAGAGGCCCGCGCACCGCGATGAGGAGTGTCCCCCACTTGCCGCAACTAGAGAAAGCCCTCGCACAGAAACGAAAAGCCAACACAGCCAAAAATAAATAAATAAATAAATAAATTTTTTTTTAAAAAAAAAAGACAGAAAATTTGACCTAAGCCAATCTGATCTTTCATCCACTGTGATTCTTTTTGTAAATAATGGTAGATTCTGGTAATTATAAGTAACGGTGCTTTATACAATGATGATGATGATGATGACAACAAAGACAGTAATTATATCACCTATCTCTTAGGCACCGCAGAAAATTCTCTTGGCCTCACCTGGCTCTTATTCCAGTCCCTGGGCAGTGCCAGTCCTGCATAAACTCTCTCCAGCTTCCTGTAGGTACCTCCTGACAGTGCCTTGTCCCAGGTCTGTACTGTATGTCTCCTCCCTCCTTACCCAGGGCTTTGCTGAGTGGAATCCCATAGTAATCTACTTGATGCCCGTATTTGTACAATCTGAAAGTACATGGGAGTTAGTACTCCATGGGGGCACACATTAACCAATCAAGGATGGAAGCCAGTAGATATATACTCTCTATCCCCTCCCCCGTCTACAGGGGATCCCAGGGCAGAGTTTCTACTGCTTCCCAGGTGGTCCTATTAGATCAAGAAACCAATCACCTGCACCTATTAAGTGGCCAACTTAATGAGGCATCCTTACATTGCCTTTTTCTTCCTTTTGCTTCCTTCCACCTGTCACTCTCACCTGGATCTCTGTGGTCACACATTCCAATTAAGCACTTGCCTTTAACTCTTGTTTCAGGTCTGCTTTATGAAGAACCCAGGTAAACGCAATGGTGATGATGATGGCAGTAATAACTAATATTGTTGATATTGCTAAGTGTCAGTCACTATTACAAGCACTTTCACCCTTGTTACAATCCTATATGGTTGGTATTATTATTCCCGATGTTACAGATGAAGAAACTAAGGCTAAGAGAGGTTCCTGCTTTTCTTCTTTGATAAGTTATTTGACAGTGACTTGTTGATGAGCCTACAGATACGTATTCTTTTTCCCTCTCCAAACAAAACAAGAGAAAAAAAGGGGGAAAATAGATGGCTACATTAAATGGATATTTCTAGTTTGTTTTGGTAACAGAAGTAACACTGATTCCTGGATACATTACAAAGTAGACTTTGAAATTACCTATTATTCATTATCATCTCATTAATTCTAGTGGTGAAATAATATATTTATGACTATCCTTCTTTTGAGAAGGTATCATCAATATAAGATTGATTTCTAAAATTTTAGAAATAATGACAGTTCTGGGGACAGAATAGCAAACACCTTGTTGAGTAACAAAGTCACATCTTTCAGGTATATGTTAGCTGTTTCGGTATTTTAGGGATATCTTAATGATGAATCTCCAAATTATATTATGAAAAATGAAGTAAATAAATATGCATGAAACATTGTTTACATTTCTCCCCGAGGTACTTAATTTTGTGCTTGTGCCACAAACAGCACACCCAGACTTGTGCCATAATCTTTATTTTAAAAAAAAAAAAAAATATATATATATATATATATATCCCCTTTCTGGGGAATTCCCTGGTGGTCCAGTGGCTAGGACTCAGAGCTTTCACTGCTGTGGCTGGGTTCAGTCCCTGGTCGGGGAACTAAGATCCTGCAAGCCGCATGGCATGGCCAAAAACAAAAAACAAACAAACAAACAAACAAAGAAACCCTTTCCATAATTGGTGCTTCCTACTGATTTAGCAAATTCTGGGCACCAAAATCCAGGTCCTAATAACAAGTAGGGGCCTCCTAGATATTTATAATGTAACAATACTCAGAGGCATTCTTTAAATCAAGATTGATCAAGATAAAATAATTTGTTAAGAATCACTGGATATTTGTTCTGTAATAAAAATGATATAGTTTATGAACTATATTATAAGCACAGTGGATGTAACATATTCTGTAAGTTGTTTATTTTTTACTCAGCCTCACTTCAAGGAATGCGTGAAACACTGACCAAGAATAGTCAAGTATGATGCTGCTATCCTGCTCCTGTTCAGATCTGCTTTCTTCATCTAATACTCCTCCTTGATGTGCCACATCTGCATGCTCTGTGATCTCCATTGCAGTGATCACTTTCTGGTATCACAGCTTCTCATTCAAGTGCCATAACATTTTGAGTTTCTCTAGTTATGAATGCTTAGAGTTTACATTTAAGTTCATCAACTGACTGATGCTAAACTTTTAAGATTTCTTATCCTTGAAAAGTGTTGTAAAATGTCACACCATTAAAAAGAAAGGACACCTTTCCCCTGCACACGTTCTCATTTGTACCACTTCTTTGAGCCTCTGGAAGCCAGCATCTTTCTGACTACTTAATTTGCAAGTTGCATACTCTGCACCATGCTTCAGACAGAGTTTTGGAATGAGGTAGATAGAACTGAGTTTGGAAGTACAGTTGTGAATAATGGAATTTGAAGATAACTGGGAATAGTTGGTAGACTTGAGTATGTGAGTGTTTTTAAATACTGATGACACAAACAATAGAAACAAAGTTTAAAAATAAACATCAATATTTACAATATTTATAAAAGACAAATAGAAAGTAAAGAGCTCTTGCAAATAATAAGAGAATGCTGAAAACTACAGTAGAAAAAGTTAAAGCACATTAAAAGGAAATTTACAGAAGAAATATAAATGATCAATACACCTTATTAAGGCTTATAATAATAATAATAAAAAATACTAATTTGGGGGACTTCCCTGGTGGCGCAGTGGTTAAGAACCCATCTGCCAATGCAGGGGACACGGCTTTGTCCCTGGTCCAGGAAGATCCCACATGCCAGGGAGCAAATAAGCCCGTGCACCACAACTACTAATCCTGCGCTCTAGAGCCCGCTAGCCACAACTACTGAGCCTGTGTGCCACAACTACTGAGCCCACATGCCTAGAGCTCTGCAACAAGAGAAGCCACTGCAATAAGAAGCCCGTGCACTACAATGAAGAGTAGCCCCCGCTTACCACAACTAGAGAAAGCCTGCACACAGCAAAGAAGACCCAAGGCAGCCAAAAATTTAAAAAAAGAATACTAATTTTTAAAAATGAGGTTCCGGGCTTCCCTGGTGGCACAGTGGTTGAGAGTCTGCCTGCTGATGCAGGGGACGCGGGTTTGTGCCCCGGTCCGGGAAGATCCCACATGCCGCGGAGCGGCTGGGCCCGTGAGCCATGGCCGCTGAGCCTGCGCGTCAGGAGCCTGTGCTCCGCAACGGGAGAGGCCACAACAGTGAGAGGCCCGCGTACCACAAAAAAAAAAAAAAGAGATGCCAAGCCTATAAAATTGTCCAATGTTTGAAATAATCTCCATCATTTGTGAGGCTATTAAGAAATAGAGACTCTCATATACTACTGTTGGCAGTATACATTGGAACATCCTTTTTCAGGAGCATTTTTGCATTACAAATTTTTCAAAAGCACACCTTGCGACTTAGAAATTCAATTTGTTAAACATTTCCTAAGGAAATAATTACTTAATTACATAAAGGTGTAGCCATGTTGATGTCCTTTACAATTCTACTTATAGTTGCAAAAAAAACAGAATCAACCTAAATAATGGTACTTTATGCAACAAAATATTGTATAGCCACTAAAATAAATATATAGATATAGTGCTATGAAAAAATCAATATAAACTGTAAACTTTTAAATGTAGTCTACAAGCAATGTTATAATCTTATCTTAGAATGAAAGATATATGCATATATTTTTTTAAAAATACAGAAGTATATGTGAATCTGAAAAAGAATGTGTGTGTGTGTGTGTATAAACGGAATCACTTTGCTGTACACCTGAAACTAACAGAACATTGTAATCAATTATACTTCAAGGGAAAAACGTTTATGTGACAAAATACCAAAATGTTATCGGGGCTTGTGCCTAGATAACGAGATTTTGGTTGAAATTTTTTATCTCTTTTTTCAAATTTTCTATAGTAATAGTGGATAACTTGTGAAATATATTAATATAGAAATATAACTGAAGTATTGAAAGAAATTCCTGTAGGAGAAAAACTTTTTGTATGCCAATCGAATTATTCGGAGAGGTAAATATCAATTCTTTTGAATAACTCCTACTCTACTACAGCTTACAAATAACAACCTCTTGATGCTTTTAAAATATGTATGTGATTTCAATAGAGGTAGATACTTTCTAACATAAATACTGTACTTGGAAGACTTCCAGTTTAAAACAGCATGCAGTTAATAGACCTTGATGCAACATTTCTAAATTTCCCATAAAAATATTTGCAAATATTTGAAAAATGCAAGAACATATAATGCTACAAATATTTGGTCTGCAAGAAGGTACTTACTTATTTACTTACTTAGGGAACTAGATTGAAGGATGAAATTAGTAGCCCTCCATCTGCCTGAAAATATGTCTTTTGTTCCCCTAAAGGTCAGCCAAGTGCCAGGGAAGGCAGCACAGCGAAAGGCTAAGAGTAAGGACTTTGGAGTGAGGCAGTGCTTGCAAGGTTAGACCAACTGCATTCGAAGTTGACATCCTGTGTTTATGGCAACTTGCTGGAAATACAATTTTAACAGAAGGATAAAGAGGGGAGAAAAGAAAATTCATAATACCTTGAATATTTTCTACATGCAGAAACAAAGGACAATTGTTGTCTTGCTAATCAAAAGCTAAAAGCCAAATATATATCTTTAAGGATTAGAGAAAAGGGCACAGATATGAGTAGCCTTAGGAATTTAGAATTGGTGGAACAATGTAGATAATTATGAGGTGGCTTCCTTTTTGGCAGTTAATTTGGATACATTAATCATAATCAACTCTCTTTAATCAGAAATTGGGATTTCCTGAGGACTTTTCATTAATTGCGAACCAGAGCGGTAGGCAAATTATTCTTCACTGTAGATCAGAGTACTCCTTTGTGGGTTATGTTCATATCCCACAGAATTAAGTTCAAATAGAATTTTTACTGAATTTTGCTATCATATTACTACATGTCTCTCATTAATTCATTATTGCTAATAGAAAACATATGTGTCCTTAAACTGGCATCCCATGAAATGACAGCTGATGAGTGAAAGTGAGCTTTAGCAGGTACAGCTGGGAGCATGTAGGTGAGTGGTTGAAGGGCTGATGTTTTATTCAGCACAGAACCAGTTACACCAGCTCCATAATCTCTATTTTGTGCTGTCTTCTAATGACATTAAAACAGATTCTATTTCTTTATAAGATATAATGTTTAGCTTTTCTAATTTTACTTTTATAATGAAATTGAAGTAGGCTGTGTGCAGTCGTTCGGATAGAACTACAAGTGCCAACAGCTATATTCTTTCAATTAAAGAGCAGTCCTTTTTGGTTAACTTTAGTAAGTGGTCTGATAGCTTTATGTGAAAATTTTCTACCTCTTTTGTTGGAATTTGACCAAAAGTCTTGAAACTGCAAGTGAAACTGCTTATCGTAAATGGATAATTCTCAGAAAGAAAAGTTTAATCGTAATGCAACTATTTGAGTTAACGTTTGTGTTTGATGATATATATTACATATATGGGTAATTACCCACCCTTTTGATATTTACATTTAGTAATTCACGTTCTTCACTGTGTAAGGCAGTTTAACCAGGGCAGTGGCTTCCAGAATTACTCTTCACTTTCATCTTGAACTTCTTGAAAACTCTGTGTAAGAGGTAGCCTTATTCAGGCAAAAGCAGCAGTGTAGGACTCAGTGACCAAAATCTCTTGCAGGTTTTGAAGCTGCCAAAAGCACACAATTTTGCCCAAGTCCTTTAACTCTCCAAGCCTCTTGTTTCTTCGATCATAACATTAACAAATGGTAATTATTAATTATGTTACTACTGTTATTAAAATAACAGTGGTTAACATTTATTTGGTAATTGCCATATGTCACATAGCACTCTGTAAGACTTCAGTTAATCACCACAAGGACTCCATGTACAGTAAGAGTCATTTTCCCATTTTACTGATGAGGACCCTGAGGTACAGAGAGGGTTAGAAACTTGCTCAAGTTCTCATAGCTAGTAGAGGGCAGGACCAGAAAATTAACTAAGGTCTAAATAGTAATAAAAGATATTGAAAGGCCACTTCAATTCTAAAATTCAGATTAAAATAGGGATCACCTGCTGAATTATAGCTCTGCATAAAGGTAAGAATGGCTTTAAAAAAAAATCATATGAAAATTATACTTATGGAACAAACACATTACCCATAGTTCTAAAAAGTATCCTTACCGTAATAACTTATAATGATAGTTAATATAGTTTATTTATAAACCTTTTTTTTAAGTTACTATT
The DNA here is from genome assembly GCF_003676395.1 of Aethalodelphis obliquidens. Classification (NCBI taxonomy): domain Eukaryota; kingdom Metazoa; phylum Chordata; class Mammalia; order Artiodactyla; family Delphinidae; genus Aethalodelphis; species Aethalodelphis obliquidens. Next base: position 26,416,791 of record NW_020837945.1, on the reverse strand, counting down.
TGAAAGGAGGATGACTCGTAATTTTTATATAAAGTACAAGGCATTGTAATATTACTTCTTGTTAATTTTCAATTGACCATTTTGCTCTTTTAAGTCATGTCTACTATTACCATCTGTGCCACTTCTGGCTGTGCAATTGGAATCTTTGAAAGGTACTTTCATTATTCGCAAAGGCAGAAACAATGAAACTGTGTTCATATTACATTTAGTAGGGCATATACTCTAAAATGTTTAGTCAGAGTAACAAAAATCACATCAATTCTAGTTATTGTCAGCCTAGAAATCTCTTAAAATTAGACTTCACTGAAAGTCAATTCAAGGGTTTGAGTCTCTTGGTAAATCACGACTGTCTCACTAAACTTCCAGGAATAATGGAATGTTTTTATATTGATAGTTTTCTTCACACCATGTTGAAGCTTACCCCCATGCCTTTGCTCATGCTAAATTTTGACTTGTAATATTTTCTTCTCCTTGGTAAACTCTTACATCTCCTTCTTTTATTCTTTAAGACTCGGCTTTGTTTCAACTTTTTCTAAAACATCTTCTTCATGCCCCACTAAAATTGACACATACCCAGAAAAAATGGTGCTCTTTTATGGAGCTCTCTATTGCTGTATGTACTGCATTACAGTACAATTGTCTGTTTATGTATATTTCTTCCCTACAAGATAGTGTATCACTTGTTTCAAGCAGACTTTGTATGTAGAAAAAGAACCATAAATTCTCAAAGGCATACAATAATAACTATGTTTCTCACAGATCTGTGAGTCACCTGGTAGTTGGTTGATCTAAACTGGCTCAACTGGCCAGTTCTGCTTCAAGCTATGGGTCCAGCTGGGCTTGGCTTCTTACTCAGGTCTGTATGTATACTACTCCTGAGGCCCAGTTTCTACTTGTGGTGATGGAGAAAAAAATAAATCAAGCCCCACTGCACAAGCACATTTTATGTTACTGCTTTCATCACACCAGCTAACATCCTTTTAGCAAAAGTAAGTCACATGGACAAACCCAAACTCAGAGGGGCAGAGAAATACACTCTACCCCTATGACCCCATGACAAGGCTATGAATGCACAGAATCAATTCAACGGAGTGAAAATTTGTATCCAATAGTAAAATACCATGTAATAAATACCCTCTCTAATTCATCTTTATTTGTATATCCAATGCCTGGAATTGTACTTAACCATAGAGAGTACAGAAGACATGTTTGAAGAAGAAATGTCTCTGACATAGCAGTCCCCACACTCATCCATTTTATGAAGCATACTCCAAATCACATAAAACTGCCAAAGAATTGAAACAGAAGATGATGATCTGTTCACTTTAATTTACTGAGACATGAGACTTTCAGTAGCTCCCAAACAGAAATACAAAGACTTTCCTACAGTAAACTGCTGGGTTATAATTTTGACAAAGGAGCAGACAGCAGTAGACTTAGAAATGTAACTCATTCAGATATCATCTCACACCAGTCAGAATGGCCATCATCAAAAAATCTAGAAACAATAAATGCTGGACAGGGTGTGGAGAAAAGGGAACACTCTTGCTCTGCTGGTAGGAATGTGAATTCATACATCCACTATGGAGAAGAGTATGGAGGTTCCTTAAAAAACTACAAATAGAACTACCATATGACCCAGCAATCCCACAGCTGGGCATATACCCTGAGAAAACCATAATTCAAAAAGAGTCATGTACCAAAATGTTCATTGCAGCTCTATTTACAATAGCCCGGAGATGGAAACAACCTAAGTGCCCATCATCAGATGAATGGATAAAGAAGATGTGGCACATATATACAATGGAATATTACTCAGCCATAAAAAGAAATGAAATTGAGCTATTTGTAATGAGGTGGATAGACCTGGAGTCTGTCATACAGAGTGAAGTAAGTCAGAAAGAGAAAGACAAATACCATATTCTAACACATATATATGGAATTTAAGAAAAAATAATGTCATGAAGAACCTAGGGGTAAGACAGGAATAAAGACACAGACCTACTAGAGAATGGACTTGAGGATATGGGGAGGGGGAAGGGTAAGCTGTGACAAAGAGAGAGAGAGGCATGGACATATATACACTACCAAACGTAAGGTAGATAGCTAGTGGGAAGCAGCCGCATAGCACAGGGAGATCAGCTCGGTGCTTTGTGACCGCCTGGAGGGGTGGGATAGGGAGGGTGGGAGGGAGGGAGATGCAAGAGGGAAGAGATATGGGAACATATGTATATGTATAACTGATTCACTTTGTTATAAAGCAGAAACTAACACACAATTGTAAAGCAATTATACTCCAATAAAGATGTAAAAAAAAAGAAATGTAACTCATTCTTTTGTGTTTGTGGTGTATTGTTCCCCAAATGGCAACAACAACCCCTCCTTTCTCATGTGCCTCTTTGCACTGCGACTATGCCACTCCTCCCATCAAGAAATGGAGTCTATTTCTATTCCCCTTGAATCCATGACCTGTTTGACCAATAGAATATGGTGGAAGTGACCCTGTGCAGTTATGAGCCTATGTCTTCAAAGTCTTGGAACTTCTGCTTTCGTTCCTTCAGAATTCTCTTTTCATGTAAAGAAACTCAGGCAAGGCAACTAAAAATGCAAGACTATGGGAAAAGAGGCAAGATACTTGGTGGAGAAGCCCTGCTGACATTTAGCACCGAGGTCCCAGAAATGTGAGTAAGGCCATCTTCAATCCTTCAGCCCCAGTTGAACCACCCAAGCCAAGACCAGATGAGACAGAGACAAGCCATCCCCAGTGAGCTCTGCCTGAATTTCTGATCCACAGAACCATGAGTAATAAAATAGTTATTGTTTTAAGTTACCAAGTTTTTAGGTTTGTAGCACAGCAATAGATATCTAAGAGTTTTTAAGACCATCTTGAAAGAAGAGAAAATTGATGCTGCAAAGTCTGAAATAAACCAACTGGAATCATTTTACAAATAACTGTTACAAAATTGCTTCATCTGAAGAAAAGTACATTTTTTATTAACATATAAAGAAAATAAGCACAGAAATGTTCAGACAGAAAGAAAGCAGACCTCCCACTATTTCTTGTCTAAACTTGAATGTATGGATATAAATATTATTCAGTTTAACTTAGTTAGAAAAATCAGCAAGTTGTCAGAGCATTTTAAACATTAAAAATGTGATACAAATGATATACTTGAGTATATTACAATTTTAAATGTTTCTGCTTTTATCTAAATAATCTTTGTACCATTAAAAAATCTCCAGTTTCTATAAACTTAAAAATTAAACACTTAACCTCATGTAAAAATAGTAATCCATAAGTAAGAAATTAGAAAGACTCAATTCCTAGCAAAAATTCAACGGGCTACTTTTGGAAAAGGTCCACTGATAATATAAACTTAAAATAAACTGATCTTCTGAAAGGTGTGATTCAAATCAAGAAGAGGTAACATTTTTTAGGAATACTTTTTTCCATCTGAGTGAGATGAAAATGCACTCATGTGGATGCCAAACTTCTTTAAAGCTTGTGTAATGAATGTAAAAGTAAACACATTTCAAGTTTGAATTCAATTCTAACTGAATATATTACAGGGCAAGTATGTCACATCCAATATTGAGGAAAACATGAGGCTTCTTAGGAAGTGTAAACATTTCTACTTTAGCAAGTCTAATCTGATTTATCATCATCAGTAAGTACAAAAAAAAAAAAAACAAATAGTTTGGAAAGATTCCAAAGATCATTAAAAGTGACAAAAAATGCTATTAATTTTGCATTTTGACTATAGAATTAGAAACAGATCATGTTAGTTAAGGTTACACTCGTTTTGCATTATATTTCCTAATACTTTATTATTATTAGCTCCTGGCAACCTGTTAAAGAGAATCTCTCTCAATTGTGATCCTTCTTTCTGAGGAAACATGACACTGTTCATGATGACTATGGAAGGACTGGTGGGGGCATGGAGGGAAGAGGCATAACCAAGAGTCATTCCATGCTCAGTACTCTTATAAGAATGATCCTGTGACAGTCCCCTCCATCTGCTTTTTGCAGTGCATGTTGTATCTTAGCTTTTCCCTTTGAGCACTATAGACAGTTCAAAGTTTTGCTCAGAAAGATCCACTCATCTTTGGATATTATTCATAAGCTACCCTATCTGCTGCTTATTTCCCATCAACCACAGTTACAGCATGTTATTTGAATGGTGAATCACTGCATCCTTAAACCATTGTTTCAAGTCACCATTGCTCTCCTTCAGCTTACGAGAAGTTTATGGCTATTTGTGCCTGATCCTTTATCAGGTCCATTTCAGTCAAGAATGACATGAGTTTTGCCATGATGAGCTTCCATTCAAGACACTGTCCTGTTGCTGAGCTAATTAATAAGACTGGATGAGCTTGAATATGTTGCTTAACCTCACTAAGCCTTATGTCTCTTATCATCTATGAAGGTTATAATTTTTGCTGTATCTGTTTCTCCCCACTTCTGGACACATGGTGGATCCTGCTTCCTTCCCCTTTTATATTGGGTGTGGCCAGGTGACTGGTTTTGGCCAATGAAATGTAAGTAGAAGTGGCATACTCTACTTTGGGGCAGAAATTTTAAGTGTCAGTGTGCAAGGTGCCATGTTTCCTTTCTAACTTGACAATTATGAAAGCATATATTGAAATGAAGCCTCTATCTGCCTGTATCTCTAAGTAATTAGAATGAGCACAGCTCCCGTCAACAAGGATAGACATGCACCATCTATTATTTTAAGCCACTGAGATTTGAAGGTTGTTTGCCATGCAGCATAATCTAGTTTGTGGCATCTTGCTCAATCTGAGTACAGCTTTCACAATATTTATTAGGAAACATTTTCATAAAAGCATCTCCTGATCTGCTGTATTTATGAGAGACGATGTCTCAAATGTTCAACACACCTCTCCCAAGTACAGTGCAGCAAAGAAGGCAGAACATAAAAAGACCACACTCATCAGAGCAGAGAGAAAGAGGGTGTCTTGTGAGCAAGGAGAAGAAATTCACTTTGGGAGGAGCTTCAAGATGGCGGAAGAGTGAGACGCAAAGATCACCTTCCCCCCCACACAAATACAACAGAAATACATATACATGTGGAACAACTCCTACAGAACACCTACTGAACTGTGGCAGAAGACCTCAGACCTCCCAAAAGGCAAGAAACTCCCCACGTACCTCGGTAGGGTAAAAGAAAAAAGAATAAACAGAGACAAAAGAATAGGGACGGGACCTGCACCAGTCGGAGGGAGCCGGGAAGGAGGAAAGGTTTCCACACACTAGAAGCCTCTTCGCGGGCGGAGACTGCTGGGGGCGGAGGGGGAAAGCTTCGGAGCCACGGAGGAGAACGCATCAACAGGGGTGCAGAGGGTAAAGCGGAGAGATTCCCGCACAGAGGATCGGTGCCGAACGGCACTCACCAGCCTGAGAGGATTGTCTGGTCACGCCCCAGGGCAGGCGGGGCTGGGAGCTGAGGCTCCGGCTTCAGTCAGAGGGCAGGGAGAGGACTGGGGTTGGCGGCATGAACACAGCCTGCAGGGGCTAGTGCACCATGGCTAGCCGGGAGGGAGTCTGGGAAAAGTCTGGAGCTCCAAAGAGACAAGAGACTTTTTCTTGCCTCTTGGTTTCATCGTGCGCAAGGAGAGGGGATTAAGAGCGCCGCTTAGAGGAGCTCCAGAGACGGGCGCGAGCCGCAGCTATCAGCGCAGACTCCAGAGACGGGCATGAGACGCTAAGGCTGCTGCTGCAGCCACCAAGAAGCCTGTGTGCGAGCACAGGTCACTATCCACACCTCCCCTCATGGGAGCCTGTGCAGCCCATCACTGCCAGGGTGCCGTGATCCAGGGACAACTTCCCCAGGAGAACGCATGGTGCGCCTCAGGCTGGTGCAACCTCACGCCAGCCTCTGCTGCCACAGGATCACCCCACATCTGTACCCCTCCATCCCCCGGGCCTGAGTGAGCCAGAGCCCCTGAATCAGTGGCTCCTTTAACCCCGTCGTGTCTGAGCGAAGAACAGACGCCCTCAGGCGACCTACATGCAGAGACGGGGCCAAATCCAAAGCTGAACCCCAGGATCTGGGCAAACAAAGAAGAGAAAGGGAAATCTCTCCCAGCAGCCTCAGGAGTAGCAGATTAAATCTCCACAATCACCTTGATGTACCCTGCATCTGTGGAATACCTGAATAAACAACGAATTATCCCAAATTGAGGAGGTGGACTTTGGGAACAATGATATATGTGTTTTCCCCCTTTTTCTCTTTTTGTGATTGTGCATGTGTATGCTTCTGTGTGTGATTCTGTCTGTATAGCTTTGCTTTTATGTTTGTCCTAGGGTTCTGTCTGTCCGTTTTTTTGTTGTTGTTGTTTTACTTTAAAAAATTTTTTTCTAAAAAAATTTTTTTTGTAATATAATTATTTTTTTATTTTAATAACTTTTATTTTATTTTATTCTATCTTTTTCTTTCTTTCTTTTTCTCCCTTTTATTCTGAGCTGTGGGGATGACAGGCTCTTGGTGCTCCAACCAGGCACCAGGGCTGTGCCTCTGAGGTGGGAGAGCCAAGTTCAGGACACTGGACCACAAGAGACCTCCCAGCTCCACATAATATCAAATGACAAAAATCTCCCAGAGATCTCCATCTCAATGCCAAGACCCAGTTCCACTCAACAACCAGCAAGCTACAGTGCAGGACACCATATGCCAAACAACTAGCAAGACAGGAACACAACCCCACCCATTAGCAGAGAGGCTGCTAAAATCATAAAAAGGCCACAGACGCCCCAAAACACACCACCAGACATGACCTGCCCACCAGAAATACAAGATCCAGCCTCATCCACCAGAACACAGGCACTAGTCCCCTCAGCCAGGAAGCCTACACAACCCACTGAACCAAGCTGAGTCACTGGGGACAGACACCAAAAACAACGGGAATTAAAAACCTGCAGTCTGCAAAAAAGAGACCCCAAACACAGTAAGTTAAGCAAGATGAGAAGACAGAGAAACACACAGCAGATGAAGGAGCAAGGGAAAAACCCACCTAACAAATGAAGAGGAAAGAGGCAGTCTACATGAAAAAGAATTCAGAATTATGATAGTAAAAATGATCCAAAATCTTGGAAAAAGAATGGAGAAAATATAAGAAACGCTTAACAAGGACCTAGAAGAACTAAAGAGCAAACAAACACTGATGAACAACGCAATAAATGAAATTGAAAATTCTCTCAAAGGGATCGATAGCAGAATAACTGAGGCAGAAGAATGGAGAAGTGACCTGGAAGATAAAGTAGTGGAAAAAACTACAGCAGAGCAGAATAAAGAAAAAAAAAATGAAAAGAATTGAGGACAGTGTCAGAGACCTCTGGGACACCATTAAATGCACCAACATTCGAATTATAGGGATTCCAGAAGAAGAAGAGAAAAAGAAAGGGACTGAGAAAATATTTGAAGAGATTATAGTTGAAAACTTCCCTAATATGGGAAAGGAAATAATTAATCAACTCCAGGAAGAACAGAGAGTCCCATAAAGGATAAATCCAAGGAGAAACATGCCAAGACACATATTAATCAAACTATCAGAAATTAAATACAAAGAAAAAATATTACAAACTTTACACACAGCCAAAAGCTAAGACAATTCAGCACCACCTACCCAACTTTACAACAAATGCTAAAGGAACTTCTCTAGGCAGGAAACACAGGAGAAGGAAAAGACCTACAATAACAAACCCAAAACAATTAAGAAAATGGTAATAGGAACATACATATCGATAATTACCTAAAATGTAAATGGAATAAATGCTCCAACCAAAAGACATAGATTGGCTGAATGGATACAAAGACAAGACCCGTATATATGCTGTCTACAAGAGATGCATTTCAGACCTAGGGACACACAGAGACTGAACGTGAGGGGATGGAGAAAGATAATCCACACAAATGGAAATCAAAACAAACCTGGAGTAGAAATTCTCATATCTGACAAAATAGACTTTAAAACAAACACTATTACAAGAGACAAAGAAGCACACTACATAATGATCAAGGGACCAATCCAAGAAGAAGATATAACAATTGTAAATATTTATGCACCCAACATAGGAGCACCTCAATACAAAAGGCAAATACTAACAGCCAAAAAAGGGGAAATTGACAGTAACACAATCATAGTAAGGGACTTTACACCTCACTTTCACCAATGGACAGATCATCCAAAGTGAAAATAAATACGGAAACACAAGATTTAAATGATATATTAAGATGGACTTCATTGATATTTATAGGACCTTCCATCCAAAAACAACAGAATATACATTCCTCTCAAGTGCTAATGGATCATTCTCCAGGATATATCATATCTTGGGTCACAAATCAAGCCTTGGTAAATTTAAGAATATTGAAATCATATCAAGTATTTTTTCTGACCACAATGCTATGAGACTAGATATCAATTACAGGAAAAAATCTGTAAAAAATACAAGCACATGGAGGCTAAAAAACACACTACTTAATAACCAAGAAATCACTGAAGAAATCAAAGACGAAGTCAAAAAACAATTAGAAACAAATGACAATGAAAACACAACAACCCAAAACCTATGGGATGCAGCAAAAGCAGTTTTAAGAGGCAAGTTTATAGCACTACAATCATACCTTAAGAAACAAGAAACATCTCAAATAAACAACCTAACCTTACACCTAAAGCAATTAGAGAAAGAAGAACAACAACAACAAAAAAAAAAACCCAAAGTTAGCAGAAGAAACCATAAAGATCATATCAGAAATAAATGAAAAAGAAATGAAGAACACGATAGCAAAGATCAATAAAACTAAGAGCTGGTTCTTTGAGAAGATAAACAAAATTGATAAAACATTAGCCAGATTTATTAAGAAAAATAGGGAGAAGACTCAAACCAATAGAACTGGAAATGAAAAAGAAAAAGTAACAACTAACACTGCAGAAATACAAAGGATCATGAGCGATTACTACAAGCAACTCTATGCCAATAAAATGGACAACCTGGAAGAAATTGACAAATTATCAGAAATGCACAAGCTGCCAAGACTGAATCAGGAAGAAATAGAAAATATGAACAGACCAATCACAAGCACTGAAATTGAAACTGTGATTAAAAACCTTCCAACGAAACAAAAGCCCAAGACCGGATGGCTTCACAGGTGAATTCTATCAAACATTTAGAGAAGAGCTAACACCTATCCTTCTGAAACTCTTCCAAAATACAGCAGAGGGAGGAACACTCCCAAACTCATTCTACGAGGCCACCATCACCTTGATACCAAAACCAGACAAGGATGTCACAAAGAAAGAAAACTACAGGCCAATATCACTGATGAACATAGATGCAAAAATCCTCAACAAAATACTAGCCAACAGAATCCAACAGCACATTAAAAGTAACATACACCATGATCAAGTGGGGTTTATTCCAGGAATGCAAGAATTCTTCAATATACGCAAATCAATCATTGGGATAAACCATATTAACAAATTGAAGGAGAAAAACCATATGATCATCTCAATAGATGCAGAAAATGCTTTTGACAAAATTCAACACCCATTTATGATAAAAACCCTGCAGAAAGTAGGCATAGAGGGAACTTTCCTCAACATAATAAAGGCCATATATGAAAAAAACCAAAGCCAACATCATCCTCAATGGTGAAAAACTGAAACCATGTCCACTAACATCAGGAACAAGACAAGGTTGCCCACTCTCACCACTCTTATTCAACATAGTTTTGGAAGTTTTAGCCAAAGCAATCAGAGAAGGAAAGGAAATAAAAGGAATCCAAATCAGAAAAGAAGAAGTAAAGCTGTCACTGTTTGCAGATGACATGATACTATACATAGAAAATCCTTAAAATGCCACCAGAAAACTACTAGAGCTAATCAATGAATTTGGTAAAGTGGCAGGATACAAAATTAATGCACAGAAATCTCTGGCATACCTATACACTAAGGATGAAAAATCTGAAAGTGAAATCAAGAAAACACTCCCATTTACCATTGCAACAAAAAGAATAAAATATCTAGGAATAAACCTACCTAAGGAGACAAAAGACCTGTATGCAGAAAATTATAAGACACTGATGAAAGAAATTAAAGATGATACAAAGAGTTGGAGAGATATACCATGTTCTTGGATTGGAAGAATCAACATTGTGAAAATGACTCTACTACGCAAAGCAATCTACAGATTCAATGCAATCCCTATCAAACTACCACTGGCATTTTTCACAGAACTAGAACAAAAAATTTCGCAATTTGTATGGAAACACAAAAGACCCCGAAGAGCCAAAGCAATCTTGAGAACGAAAAAAGGAGCTGTAGGAAGCAGGCTCTCTGAGTTAAGACTATACTACAAAGCTACAGTAATCAACACAGTATGGTACTGGCACAAAAACAGAAAGATAGATCAATGGAACCGGATAGAAAGCCCAGAGATAAACCCACGCACATATGGACACCTTATCTTTGATAAAGGTGGCAGGAATGTACAGTGGAGAAAGGACAGCCTCTTCAATAAGTGGTGCTGGGAAAACTGGACAGCTACATGTAAAAGTATGAGATTAGATCACTCTCTAACACCATACACAAAAGTAAGCTCAAAATGGATTAAAGACATAAATGTAAGGCCAGAAACTATCAATCTCTTAGAGGAAAACATAGGCAGAACACTCTATGACATAAATCACAGCAAGATCCTTTTTGACCCACCTCCTAGAGTAATGGAAATAAAAATAAACAAATGGGACCTAATGAAACTTCAAAGCTTTTGCACAGCAAAGGAAACCATAAACAAGACCAAAAGACAACCCTCAGAATGGGAGAAAATATTTGCAAATGAAGCAACCGACAAAGGATTAATCTCCAAAATTTACAAGCAGCTCATGCAGCTCAATAACAAAAAAACAAACAACCCAATCCAAAAATGGGCAGAAGACCTAAATAGACATTTCTCCAATGAAGATATACAGACTGCCAACAAACACATGAAAGAATGCTCAACATCATTAATCATTAGAGAAATGCAAATCAAAACTACAATGAGATATCATCTCACACCAGTCAGAACGGCCATCATCAAAAAATCTAGAAACATTAAATTCTGGAGAGGGTGTGGAGAAAAGGGAACACTCTTGCACTGCTGGTGGGAATGTGATTTGGTTCAGCCACTATGGAGAACAGTATGGAGGTTCCTTAAAAAACTACAAATAGAACTACCATATGACCCAGCAATCCCACTATGGGGCATATACCCTAGGAAAACCAAAATTCAAAAAGAGTCATGTACCAAAATGTTCATTGCAGCTCTATTTACAATAGCCCGGAGATGGAAACAACCTAAGTGCCCATCATCAGATGAATGGATAAAGAAGATGTGGCACATATATACAATGGAATATTACTCAGCCATAAAAAGAAACGAAATTGAGCTATTTGTAATGAGGTGGATAGACCTGGAGTCTGTCATACAGAGTGAAGTAAGTCAGAAAGAGAAAGACAAATACCGTATGCTAACACATATATATGGAATTTGAGGGAACAAAATGTCATGAAGAACCTAGAAGTAAGACAGGAATAAAGACACAGACCTACTGGAGAACGGACTTGAGGATATGGGGAGGGGGAAGGGTGAGCTGTGACAAAGCAAGAGAGAGGCATGGACATATATACACTACCAAACGTAAGGTAGATAGTTAGTGGGAAGCAGCTGCATAGCACAGGGAGATCAGCTCGGTGCTTTGTGACCGCCTGGAGTGGTAGGATAGGGAGGTTGGGAGGGAGGGAGATGCAAGAGGGAAGAGATATGGGAACATATGTATATGTATAACTGATTCACTTTGTTAAAAAGCAGAAACTAACACACCATTGTAAAGTAATTATACCCCAATAAAGATGTTAAAAAAAAAATTTTTCCAACAAACAAAAGCCCAGCACCAGATGTCTTCACAGGCGAATTCTATCAAACATTTAGAGAAGAGCTAACACCTATCCTTCTGAAACTCTTCCAAAATATAGCAGAGGGAGGAACACTCCCAAACTCATTTTACAAGGCCACGATTACCCTGATACCAAAACCAGACAAAGATGTCACAAAGAAAGAAAACTACAGGCCAATATCACTGATGAACACAGACATAAAAATCCTCAACAAAATACTAGCAAAGAGAATCCAACAAAACATTAAAGGGATCATACACCATGATCAAGCGGGGTTTACCTCAGGAATGCAAGGATTCTTCAATATATGCAAATCAATAAATGTGATACACCATATTAAAAAATTGAAGGAGAAAAACCATATGATCATCTCAATAGATGCAGAAAAAGCTTTCAACACCCATTCATGATAAAAGCCCTCCAAAATGTAGGCATAGAGGGAAATTTCCTGAACATAATAAAGGCCATATATGACAAACCCACAACCAACATCATCCTCAATGGTGAAAAACTGAAACCATGTCCACTAAGATCAGGAACAAGACAAGGTTGCCCACTCTCACCACTCTTATTCAACATAGTTTTGGAAGTTTTAGCCACAGCAATCAGAGAAGAAAAGAAATAAAAGGAATCCAAATCGGAAAAGAAGAAGTAAAGCTGTCACTCTTTGCAGATGACATGATACTATACATAGAGAATCCTAAAGATGCTACCCGAAAGCTACTAGAGCTAATCAATGAATTTGGTAAAGTGGCAGGATACAAAATTAATGCACAGAAATCTCTTGCATTCATATACACTAATTATGAAAAATCTGAAAGTGGAATTAAGAAAAGACTCCCATTTACCACTGAACAAAAAGAATAAAATATCTAGGAATAAACCTACCTAAGGAGACAAAAGACCTGTATGCAGAAAATTATAAGACACGGATGAAAAAAATTAAAGATGATACAAATAGATGGAGATATATACCATGTTTTTGGATTGGAAGAATCAATATTGTGAAAATGACGCTACTACCCAAAGCAATCTACAGATTCAATGCAATCCCTATCAAACTACCACTGGCATTTTTCATAGAACTAGAACAAAAAATTTCACAATTTGTATGGAAACACAAAAGACCCCTAATAGCCAAAGCAATCTTGAGAAAGAAAAACGGAGCTGGGAGGATCAGACTCCCTGACTTCAGACTATACTACAAAGCTACAGTAATCAAGACAGTATGGTACTGGCATAAAAAACAGAAATATACATCATTGGAACAGGATAGAAATCCCAGAGATAACCCATGCACATATGGCCACCTTATCTTTGATAAAGGAGGCAAGAATATACAGTGGAGAAAGGACAGCCTTTTCAATAAGTGGTGCTGGGAAAACTGGACAGCTACATGTAAAATAATGAAATTAGAACAGTCCCTAACACCACACACAAAAATGAACTCAAAATGGATTAAAGATGTAAATGTAAGGCCAGCCACTATCACGCTCTTAGAGGAAAACATAGGCAAAACACTATGACATAAATCACAGCAAGATCCTTTATGACTCACCTCGTAGAGAAATGGAAATAAAAACAAAAGTAAACAAATGGGACCTTATGAAACTTAAAAGCTTTTGCACAGCAAAGGAAACCATAAACAAGATGAAAAGACAACCCTCAGAATGGGAGAAAATATTTGCAAATGAAGCAACTGACAAAGGATTTAACTCCAAAATTTACAAGCAGCTCATGTTGCTCAATATCAAAAAAGCAAACAACCCAATACAAAAATGGGCAGAAGACCTAAATAGACATTTCTCCAAAGAAGATTTACAGATTGCCAACAAACACATGAAAGAATACTCAACATCATTAATCATTAAAGAAATGCAAATCAAAATTACAATGAGATATCATCCCACACCGGTCAGAATGGCCATCATTAAAAAATCTACAAACAATAAATTCTGGAGACGGTGTGTAGAAAAGGGTACCCTCTTGCACTGTTGGTGGGAATGTAAATTCATACAGCCACTATGGAGAATAGTGTGGAGGTTCCTTAAAAAACTAAAAATAGAACTACCATATGACCCAGCAATCCCACTATTGGGCATATACCCTGAGAAAACCATAATTCAAAAAGAGTCATGTACCAAAATGTTCATTGCAGCTCTATTTACAATAGCCAGGACATGGAAGCAACCAAAGTGTCCATCAACAAATGAATCGATAAAGAAGATGTGGTACATATATACAATAGAATACTACTCAGCCATAAAAAGAAACGAAATTGAGTTATTTGTAGTGAGGTGGATGGACCTCGAGTCTGTCATACAGAGTGAAGTAAGTCAGAAAGAGAAAAAGAAATACCGTATGCTGACACATATATATGGAATCTAAAAAAAAAAAAAAAAGGTCATGAAGAACCTACTGGGCAAGACAGGAATAAAGATGCAGACCTACTAGAGAATGGACTTGAGGATATGGGAGTGGGAAGGGTAAGCTGTGACAAAGTGAGAGAGTGGCGTGGACATATATACACTACCAAATGTAAGATAGATAGCTAGTGGGAAGCAGCCACATAGCACAGGGAGATCAGCTAGGTGCTTTGTGACCACCTGGAGTGGTGGGATTGGGAGGGTGGGAGGGAGGGAGATGCAAGAGGGAAGAGATATGGGTACACATGTATATGTATAACTGATTCACTTTGTCATAAAGCAGAAGCTAACACACCATTGTAAAGCAATTATCCTCCAATAAAGATGTTAAAAATTAGAAAAAAATGTTCACTCTGATCAATGTAAAATAGCAAGAATTCTAGCAACCTTAGAGGAGAAAGCAATCATCTCTAACAATTCACAAAATTGATAAAGGCTGTAATCTGAGTAAGTCCATTAGTATAGGCTGAGAATTGGAGCCCAGGTATCCAAATGTGATATCACACATGGTTGTAGCACAAGACCGCTTTGGAAGGCAGAAGTGAATCAAGAGAATAAAAAGAACAGGTTTTCAAACAAGATCAACATCAAATTTTAGAAAATGATTTTCACATTCCTTAATAAAATAAATTAGAAATTTTCTGAGAACCCTACGATACATTAATTGTAGTTGTTGTTTACAATCAGACTTCATTCTATCACATAATGTAGGATCTCTTTTACCATCTTTAAACAACCACCAATTAAAGAAACACTGTAGTTACTATAAATG
>NW_020837945.1:26385425-26401535 GCF_003676395.1 Aethalodelphis obliquidens | reverse complement strand
TTCCAATGGTTAAATCAAGGTTATGGTGCCCAGAGTAAACAAATCGAAAAGCAGCATCAGGTACACTGAACTGCTCTACCCATTTTAAGCTGTGTAGTACATTCAACCTGTTTCTGTCTGTATGGTATCCATGGGTTCCACATCCTTGAATTCAACAAACTGTGGACCTAAACTATTCAAAAAATAAATTTCCAGAAAGTTCCGAAAAGCAAAATTTGCATTTGCCACACAAAGGCAACTATTTACATAACTTTTACATTGTATTAGGTACTATAAGTAACCTAGATGTGATTTAAAGTATACAGGAGGATGTGCGTAGGTTATATGAAAATACTACACTTGAGCATCCGTGGATTTTGGTATCCACAGGGGTCCTACAAGCAATCCTCAGAGAGCACCAAGGGATGACTATGTATTTCACAAAATAGACAGTCTCTAAAGCACCTATCAAATTTAAAGTAGAATGAAATCTACATCTCGCTAATCAACTATTCCTGAAGCTAAATATATTTATTTATTTGTTTATGATTGTTTTAGTTTAGTCTATTGTCTAATACCTATTGGTTACTATGTTCTGTCTGCTAGCCTCAAAGGATACACTCACTTGAAATGCTAGTCTTGTAATTTTAAAAAGCAGTGGTATATTATGACACAAAATGCTTTGAGTCAACTCCGCTTAAGAAATAAATTTGGAATTCTGTTATGTGGGATTTTTAAAATCAAGGACTACCAGTACTTGTCTAGAAGATGGTCATTATTCCTTTTTATTCATAATAATTGCTATCCCTTACTGAGTGTGTTACTATGTCCGTGTTCAAATGGCTAGAAAACAAGGCTGAAATTTAAAGACTTTTGAACAACAAAAACTGTATTCTTTATACCACACTCTCTATTTAATTAAGCTCAGGTAATTAAAAGATTGTCTTGGAATATTATAAAAGATTATTTCTCATATTCCTTCCCTTATGCTTAGACAATTCTAACTGTTGCAAGTAGATTGAGTTTTTCTCTCCTTGGTTTTATGCTTTTTTACTCATAACCTTTCATTCTTGGTTTAGTCAACAATAATTTTTTAAACATCCTTTTAGGCCAGACACTTATCTAACCTCGGGAGACTCAAAGGTGGTTACTGGTCTCAATGATTTTAGAATCTGGTGAAAAAATAAATAAAAACACTATCTAGTGAAGAAACAATACAGGCTTCCTTCACTGTTTTCTGAGTGTGTATGATTGTTAGAGACATCTACTTTTGTTTTCAAAACACCATGAGACCAGGGGCTTCCCTGGTGGCGCAGTGGTTGAGAGTCCGCCTGCCAATGCAGGGGACACGGGTTTGTGCCCTGGTCCGGGAAGATCCCACATGCTGTGGAGCGGCTGGGCCCGTGAGCCATGGCCGCTGAGCCTGCACGTCCGGAGCCTGTGCTCCGCAACGGGAGAGGCCACAACAGTGAGAGGCCCGTGTAAGGCAAAAAAAAAAAACAAAACAAAACATGAGACCAGTGGAGTCTCAGAAAGTTGGGGGACCAGGTGGGGAAATTCACCAATATTGGTTGAATTTCCAGGATTCTAGGAATCTCATAATCCATGAAGAAGTTATGGTAGAGAAAGTATAAATAGAGGGTAGGATGTGAAGTTCCACTTATAGGTGAAACTCTATGCATTTTGACTCCTAACACAGAGCTGAATATAAACACAGTTTCTATTTCTAAGTGGAGCACATTGGGAGTTTTCAAATGTGGATTTCCATGGCTAAAAAGAAAATTGTCTTAAAAAACTCATGCAAGAGAAAAGTAATAACTTTCAAACAGGATTAATATGAGTTATGCTTGTGAAGGTAGTGACTAATAAATTTTACACCTCAGTGAAACATGTAATCTCTCATTTTTATATGGGTGTCTAGTATACGACTTTCAGGGTCCTCAGAACACATTTTCAATATTCTCTGAGGTCTTTGGAGGTTCTTTTAAGCTGATGGAATAAAGTGGAGACAGAGAAAATAAGCACCTGGAGTTCAAAGGTTATAGAATGAAGCATGCTCTTTCAAGTGTCTATATAGTGATAAATGGGACTGGATGGCAATGAAATCTCATAAGCACCTTTGATTGTCCCTGTTTAAACCATATGTATAACAGGACAAGTTTTAAGCTTCATGTTTATAGGAGACATTGAAAATTGTGATCAGTATAGAAGAAAACAATCAGGAAGGGGAGAAGTCCAAGGACTCTGTCCATTGTGGAAGAGCTGATGAAATGAATATCATTCGTATTTAGATAAACCAAATGAAGCCTTGCCAGGTAGAAGGGGCAGGAAAACTTCATCTGTTTTTTCCAGGAGATTAGTCTGTATTCAACATGTAGAAGATACAAGGAGACAAGGATCTAAATAAGAATGTGAAAACAAGCTGTTTAACAATGAGAAAAACTCCCTATTAGGCAGTGAATTTCCCCACACTTAGTGTATTTTATAAAGTGGCCAACTAAGTGGCCTTTCACTTAGGGTATCTTAAAAAGTGGTGCATACCTCACTCATTTTATAAAACATTTTTGTTACATCCAGACAAGGGACTATGTTATGCTAGCATTACATGGATTGTGTCATTTGGTACTAATTGACACTTTGACATCAAAACTGTTATTATATCTGTACAGAAATCCGTTGCATTTCTGTATACTAACAAGAAACTATCAGAAAGAGAAACTAAGGAAATAATCCCATTAACCATCATAGCAAAAAGAATTAAAATATCTAGGAATAAACCTACCTAAGGAGGCCAAATATCTCTACTCTGAAAACTGTTAAGACACTGTTGAAAGAAATTAAAGATGACACAAACAGATGGAAAGATACACAGTGTTCTTGTATTGGAGGAATTAATAGTGTTAAAATGACCATACTAACCAAGGCAATCTACAGATTCAATGCAATCGCTATCAAATTACCAGTGGCATCTTCCACAGAAATAGAAGAAATGATTTTTAAATATGCATGGAAACAGAAAAGGCCCCAAAGAGCAAAACAATCTTGAGAAAGTACAGAACTGGAGGAATCATGGTCCCTGACTTCAGACTATACTACAAAGCTACAGTAATAAAAACAGTATGGTATTGGCTCAAAAAGAGACACACAGATCAATGGAAGAGGAGAGACCAGAAGTAAACTCAAGCACTTATGGTCAATTAATCTATGACAAAAGAAATAAGAACATACAATGGAGAAAAGGCAGTCTCTTCAACACGTGGTTCTGGGAAAATTGGACAACTACATGTAAAAGAATGAAATTAGAACATTCTCTAACACCATATACAAAAATAAACTCAAAATGGATCAATGCAGACTAGGAAACAAGATGGCAGAGTAGAAGGACATGCTCTCACTCCCTCTTGTGAGAACACCAGAATCACAACTAGCTGCTGGGCAATCATCGACAGGAAGACAGTGGAACTCACAAAAAGAGTTACCCCACATCCAAAGCCAAAGGAGAAGCCACAGTGAGATGGTAGGAGGGGCGCAATCACAGTAAAATCAAATCCCATAACTGCTGGGTGGCCGACTCACAGACTGGAGAACATTTATACCACAGAAGTCCACCCAATGGAGTAAAGGTACTGAGCCCAACGTCAGGCTTCCCAACTTCTGGGTCCAGCAACTAGAGGAGGAATTCCTAGAGAATCAGACATTAAAAGCTAGTGGGATTTGATTGCAGGACTTTTACAGGACTGGTGGAAACAGAGACTCCACTCTAGAAGGGCACACGTAAAGTAGTGTGTGTGTCGGGACCCAGGGGAAGGAGCCAGGGGAGACTGAACCAGACCTACCTGCCAGTGTTGGAGAGTCTCCTGCAGAGGCGGGGGGTGGCTGTGGCTCACCGTGGGGACAAGGACACTGGCAGCAGAAGTTCTGGGAAGTACTCCTTGGTGTTAGCCCTCCCAGAGTCTGTCATTAGCCCCACCAAAGAGCCCAGGTAGGCTCCAGTGTTGGGTTGCCTCAGGCCAAACAAACAACAGGGAGGGAACCCAGCCCCACCCATCAGCAGTCAAGTGCATTAAAGTTTTACTAAGCTCTGCCCACCAAAGCAACACTCAGCTCTACCCACCACAAATCCCTCCCAACAGGAAACTTACACAAGCCTCTTAGATAGCCTCATCCACCAGAGGGCAGACAGCAGAATTAAGAAGAACTACAATCCTGCAGCCTGTGGAACAAAAACCACCTTCACAGAAATATAGACAACATGAAAAGACAGATGGCTATTTACCAATTAAGAAACAAGATAAAACCCCAGAGAAAAAGCTAAATGAAGTGCAGATAGGCAACCTTACAGAAAAAGAATTCAGAATAATGATAGTGAAGATGATCCAGGACCTTAGAAAAAGAATGGAGGCAAAGATAGAGAAGATGCAAGAAATGTTTAATAAAGACCTAGAAGAATTAAAGAACAAACAAACAGAGATGAACAATACAATAACAGAAATGAAAACTACAAGAGAAGGAATCAATAGCAGAATAACTGAGGCAGAAGAACGGATAAGTGACCTGGAAGACAGAATGGTGGAATTCACTGCTGCAGAACAGAATAAAGAAAAAAGAATGAAAAGAAATAAAGACAGCCTAAGAGACCTCTGAGACAACATTAAATGCAACAACATTTGCATTATAGGGGTCCCAGAAGGAGAACACAGAGAGAGAAAGGTCCAGAGAAAATATTTGAAGAGATTATAGTCAAAAACTTCCCTAATATGGGAAAGGAAATAGCCACCCAAGTCCAGGAAGTGCAGTGAGTACCATACAGGATAAACCCAAGGAGAAACATGTCGAGACACATAGTAATCAAATTGGCAAAAATTAAAGACAAAGAAAAATTATTGAAAGCAGCAAGGAAAAAACCACGAGTAACATACAAGGGAACTCCCATAAGGTTAACAGCTGATTTCTCAGCAGAAACTCTACAAGCCAGAAGGGAGTGGCATGATATACTTAAAGTGATGAAAGGGAAGAATCTACAACCAAGATTACTCTACCCAGCAAGGATCTCATTCAGATTCTAAGGAGAAATCAAAAGCTTTACAGGGAAGCAAAAGCTAAGAGAATTCAGCACCACCAAACCAGATCTACAACAAATGCTAAAGGAACTTCTCTAACTGGGAAACACAAGAGAAGAAAAGGACCTACAAAAACAAACTCAAAACAATTAAGAAAATGGTCATAGGAACATGCATATCGATAATTACCTTAATCATGAATGGATTAAATTCTCCAACCAGAAGACACAGTCTTGCTGAATGGATACAAAGACAAGACCCATATATATGCTGTCTACAAGAGACCCACTTCAGACCTAGGGACACATAAAACTGAAATTTAGGGGATGGGAAATATATCCCATGCAAATGGAAAGCAAAAGAAAGCTGGAGTAGCAATACTCATATAGCATAAAATAGATTTTAAAATAAAGAATGTTACAAGACACAAGGAAGGACACTACATAATGATCAAGGGATAAATTCAAGAAGGAGATATAACAATTATAAATATATATGCACCCAACATAGGAGCACCTCAATACATAAGTGAACTGCTAACAGCTATAAAAGAGGAAATTGACAGTAGCACAATAATATTGGGACAATTTAGCACCTCACTTACACCAATGGATACATCATCCAGAATGAAAATAAATAAGGAAACAGAAGCTTTAAATGACACAATAGACCAGATAGATTTAATTGATATTTATAGGACATTCCATCCAAAAACAGCACATTACACTTTCTTCTCAAGTGTGCATGGAACATTCCCCAGGATACATCACATCTTGGGTCACAAATCAAGCCACAGTGAATTTAAGAAAACTGAACTCATATCAAGCATCTCTTCTGACCACAACACTATGAGATTAGAAATGAATTACATAGAAAAGAAAGGAAAAAACACAAACACATGGAGGCTAAACAATACATTACTAAATAACCAAGAGATCTCTGAAGAAATCAAGAGGAAATCAAAAAATACCTAGAGACAAATGACAATGAAAACACGACAATCCAAAACCTATGGGATGCAGCAAAAGCAGTTCTAAGAGAGAAGTTTATAGCTCTACAAGACTACCTCAATAAAGAAGAAAAATCTCGAATGAACAATCTAACATTACACCTAAAGGAACTAGAGAAAGAAGAACAAACAAAACCCAAAGTTAGCAGAAGGAAAGAAATCATAAAGATCAGAGCAGAAATAAATGAAATAGAAACAAAGGAAACATTAGCAAATATTAATAAAACTAAAAGGTGGTTCTTTGACAAGATAAACAAAATTGATAAAGCATTTGCCACTCATCAAGAAAAAGAGGGAGAGGACTCAAATCAATGAAATTAGAAATGAAAAAGGAGAAGTTAAAACAGACACCCCAGAAATACAAAGAATCCTAAAGACTACTACAAGCAACTCTATGCCAATAAAATGAACAACCTGGAAGAAATGGACAAATTCTTAGAAAGGTATAACCTTCCATGACTGAACGAGGAAGAAATAGAAAATATGAACAGACAAATCACAAGTAATGAAATTGAAACTGTGAATAAAAACCTTCCAAAAAACAAAACCCAGGACCAGATGGCTTTACAGGTGAATTCTTTCAAATATTTAGACAAGAGCTAACACCCATCCTTCTCAAACTCTTCCAAAATACTGCAGAGGAAGGAACACTCCCATCTGATTCTATGAGGCCACCATCAGCCTGATACCAAAACCAGAGAAAGATACTACAAAAAAAGAAAATTATAGACCAATATCACTGATGAATATAGATGCAAAAATCCTCAACAAAATACTAGCAACCAGAGTCCAACAACACATTAAAAAGATCATATACCATGAAAAAGTGGGATTTATCCCAGGGATGCAAAGATTTTACAATATACGCAAATCAATCAGTGTGATACACCATATTAGAAATTGAAGAATAAAAACCATATGATCATCTCAACAAATGCAGAAAAAGCTTTGGACAAAATTCAACACCCATTTATGATAAAAACTCTCCAGAAAGTGGGCAAGAGGGAAACTACTTCCACATAATAAAGGCCATATACGACAAACCCATAGCAAACATCATTCTCAATGGTGAAAAACTGAAAGCATTTCCTCTAACATCAGGAAAAAGAAAAGGATGTCCACTCTCAACACTATTATTCCACATGGTTTTGGAAGTCCTAGCCATAGCAAGCAGAGAAGAAAAAGAAATAAAGGAATACAAATTTGAAAAGAAGAAATAAAACTGTCACTGTTTGCAGATGACATGATACTATACATAGAAAATCCTTAAAATGCCACCAGAAAACTACTAGAGCTAATCAATGAATTTGGTAAAGTTGCAGGATACAAAATTAATGCACAGAAATCTCTTGCATTCCTATACACTAATAATGAAATATCTGAAAGAGAAATTAAGCAAACACTCACATTTACCATTGCAACAAAAAGAATAAAATACCTAGGAATAAACCTACCTAGGGAGACAAAAGACCTGTATGCAGAAAACTATAAGATACTGGTGAAAGAAATCAAATATGATACCAACAGATAGAGAGATATACATTGTTCTTGGATTGGAAGAATCAATATTGTGAAAATGACTATACTACCCAAAGCAATCAACAAATTCAATGCAATCCCTATCAAATTACCAAGGGCATATTTTACAGAACTAGAACAAAAAATCTTAAAATTTGTATGGAGACACAAAGACCCTGAATAGCCAAAGCAGTCTTGAGGGAAAAAAAAGGAGTGGGAGGAATCAGACTCCCTGACTTCAGACTATACTACAAAGCTACAGTAATTAAGGCAATATGGGACTGACACAAAAACAGAAATATAGATCAATGGAACAAGATAGAGAGCCCAGAGATAAACCCATGCACATATGGCCAACTAATCTATGACAAAGGAGGCAAGGATATACAATGGAGTACAGACGGTCTCTTCAATAAGTGGTGCTGGGAAAACTGGACAGCTACATGTAAAAGAATGAAATTAGAACACTCCGTAACACCATACACAAAAATAAACTCAAAATGGATTTGAGACCTAAATTTAATACTGGACACTATAAAACTCTTAGAGCAAAACATAGGAAGAACACTCTTTGACCTTTGACATAAATCACACCAAGATATTTTTTGATCCACCTCCTAGAGTAATGGAAATAAAAACAAAACTAAACACATGGGACTTAATGAAACTTCAAAGCTTTTGCACAGCAAAGGATACCATAAACAAGACGAAAAGAGAACCCTCAGAATGGGAGAAAATATTTGCAAATGAGTCAACGGACAAAGGATTAATCTCCAAAATATATAAACAGCTCATGCAGCTCAATATTAAAATAACAAACAACCCAATCCAAAAATGGGCAGAAGACCTAAGTAGACATTTCTCTAAAGAAGACATACAGATGGCCAAGAAGCACATGAAAACCTGCTCAACATCAGTAATTATTAGAGAAATGCAAATCAAAAACAATGAGGTATCACCTCACACCAGTTAGAATGGGCATCAGCAGAAAATCTACAAACAACAAATGCTGGAGAGGGTGTGGAGAAAAGGAATCCTCTTGCACTGTTGGTGGAAATGTAAACTGATACAGTCACTATAGAGAACAGTATGGGGGTTCCTTAAAAAACGAAAAATAGAATTACCATATGATCCAGCAATCCCACTACTGGGCAGATACCCAGAGAAAACCATAATTCAAAAAGACACATGCACCGCAATGTTCATTGCAGCACTATTTACAATAGCCAGGTCATGGAAGCAACCTAAATGCCCATCAACAGATGAATGGATAAAGGATATGTGGTATATATATATACACATATACATACACATACAATGGAATATTACTCAGCCACAAAAAGGAACGAAATTGGGTCATTTGTTGAGACGTGGATGGATCTAGAGACTGTCATACAGAGTGAAGTAAGTCAGAAAGAGGTAAACAAATATCGTATATGAACACATGTAAGTGGAACATAGAAAAATAGTACAGATGAACCAGTTTGCAGGGCAAAAGTTGAGACACAGATGTAGAGAACAAACATATGGACACCGGGGGGAAATCCGTGGGGGGGTGGGGATGGTGGTGTGATGAATTGGGTGATTGGGATTGACATGTATACACTGGTGTGTATAAAATTGATGACTAATAAGAACCTGTTGTATAAAAAATAAATTAAATTTAAAAAACTAATACTGAACTTTCTTTGGGTTATTTGTATGGAAATATGTTAATGTAAATTTTTCAGACATTGCATGAAATTCCTAAAAATCTTTTATATTTTGGTACGTTATGTCATAATTCTAGTTATTATTTTAAAATGTATATCTCAGAAATAACTAAATTTCCTTGTCAATTGCAGTATTATGAGATTTCATCAAATCTTTAACCATGGTCATTTTTAAGTCCTTTGTCATTTACAGACAGTTCTGGGTGTACTCTGATGCTTTTGCAAAATGTTCCTATAAAAGGGTTTCATCTTCATGTAATTCATGGAAAAGCCTCTGACAAGTACAGGTTTCTGGTAACTGACTATACTCCTGAAATGAATGAATAAGCATTTTCCGAACTCTAATAGAAAACTGATGAATTCATAAAAGTTCTAACAAAAAATCAAGATAAAAAAATTAATTACATGGGACTGAGTGAACTGATGAGGATCATTATAATTCTCCTGACTTTCTGTTTGAATTAAAAAAAAATGGATCAATGCAATTCTTCTCAAAATGTGAACTACCCTCTTTGAAAAGCTTGGAAGATGATCTTCAATTTGCCATGGATGCAATGGACCCAGACTAGCCAAAGCAATCTCTAAAAGGTAGGACAACGTTGGAGGACTCACAATTACAATTTCACTTTACTACAAAGTTGCAGGAATCAGTAGAGTGTGGTACTGGCATAAAGACAGACATATAGATCAACGGAATAAAATTGTGAATCCAGAAATACACCTTTACATTTATGGCCAATTAATTTTTATAAGGGTCCCAAAGTAAGTCAATGCTAAAAAATAGTCTTTTTTAAAAACATTGTTGGTCTAATTGAGTATATACATGCATAAGAATTAAGTTGGACCCCAACCTCATACTATTTACAGACATTAACTCAAAATAGGTCATAGAATTAAATGTATTAAGAACTAAAGCTAGAAAACTCTTGGAAGTAAACATAGGTTTAAATCTGTGACCTTGTATTAGGCAAAGATTTCCTACATAAAACACCAAAAGAACCAGCAAGAAAAAAACAGATAAATTACACTTCATTAAAATTTTTGTGCTACAAAGGTCACCACTAAAAAAGTATAAAAACCCACAGAATGAGAGTAATATTTGGAAATCAGTTACCTCCTAAGGGATTTGTATTCAGAATACTTTAA
Source organism: Aethalodelphis obliquidens (assembly GCF_003676395.1). Taxonomy (NCBI): domain Eukaryota; kingdom Metazoa; phylum Chordata; class Mammalia; order Artiodactyla; family Delphinidae; genus Aethalodelphis; species Aethalodelphis obliquidens. Next base: position 26,391,111 of record NW_020837945.1, on the reverse strand, counting down.
GAATTCTTACAACTCAACAGCAAAAAACCAACACAATTTAAAAATAGATGAAGAATTTCAAAAGATATTTCTCAATATACAAATGACCAATAAGCTAATGAAAAGATATTCAACATCATTAGTCATTAGAGAAATGCACATCAAAACCACAATGAGATATCAATTCATATACACTAGGATAGTTATAATAAAAAAGAGAGGACAATAACAACTGTTAGTGAGGATGTGGAATAATTAGAACCTTTGTAAAATGCTGGTAGAAATTTTAACTTATGCAGCCACTTTGGAAAACAGTTAAGCAACTCCTTAGAAAAGCTAAACATAAAGTTACCATTTCACCCAGCAATTCTAATCCTAAGTATATAACTAAGAGACTTGAAAACATATGTCTACACAAAAACATGCACAGGACTGTCATAGAAGCATTATTCATAATAGCCATAAGGTGCAAAGAATCTAAATGTCCATCAATTGATAAATGGATAAATAAAAATGTGTCATATCCACACAGTAGAATGCCATTCAGCAAAAAAAAGGAAGGAAATATTGACATATGCTACAACATGGATGACTTTGAAAACTTTATGTTAAGTGAAAGAAGTCAGACACAAAAAGCCGTGTTTTGTATGATTCCATTTACATGCAATACACAGAGCAGGTAAATCCATACAGATAGAAAGCATACTGGTGGTTGCCAGAGGCTGGAGGTTGGAAAGAATAGAAAGAATGGATATGGGCTTTCTCTTTGGGGTGATAAAAATATTCTAAAGTTAGTGATGATGGTTGTGCAACTCTGTGAATATATATATAACTTTAAAAGAATTTTATAATTTTAATAATTTTATAATTTTATAATAAAAGAATTTTATAATTTATAATTATTTTATAATTATAATTATATAGTTATAAATTATATAATTTATAAATTTAAAGGAATTTTATATGTGAAATATATCTCAACAAAGTATTATAGAACAAAAACCACATTCACAGAAAGACTGATAAGATGAAAAGGCAGAGGGCTATGTACCAGATGAAGTAACAAGGTAAAACCCAGAAAAACAACTAAATGAAGGGGAGATAGGAAACTTTCCAGAAAAAGAATTCAAAATAAGGATACTGAAGATGATCCAGGACCTCAGAAAAAGAATGGAGGCAAAGATTGAGAAGATGCAAGAAATGTTTAAAAAAGATCTACAAGAATTAAAGAACAAACACAGATGAACAATACAATAACTGAAATGAAAAATACCCTAGAAGGAATCAATAGCAGAATAATTGAGGGAGAAGAATGAGTAGGTGACCTGGAAGACAGAAAGGTGGAATTCATTGCTGTAGAACAGAATAAAGAAAAAAGAATGAAAAGAAATAAAGACAGCCTAAGAGACCTCTGAGACAACATTAAATTTAACAACATTCACATTATAGGGGTCCCAGAAGGAGAAGAGAGAGAGAAAGGACCTGAAAAAATATATGAAGAGATTATAGTCAAAAACTTCCATAACATGGGAAAGAAAATAGCCACCCAAGTCCAGGAAGCGCAGTGAGTACCATACAGGATAAACCCAAGGAGAAACATGTCGAGACACATAGTAATCAAATTGGCAAAAATTAAAGACAAAGAAAAATTATTGAAAGCAGCAAGGAAAAAACCACGAGTAACATACAAGGAAACTCCCATAAGGTTAACAGCTGATTTCTCAGCAGAAACTCTACAAGCCAGAAGGGAGTGGCATGATATACTTAAAGTGATGAAAAGGAAGAACCTACAACCAAGATTACTCTACCCAGCAAGGATCTCATTCAGATTCTAAGGAGAAATCAAAAGCTTTACAGAGAAGCAAAAGCTAAGAGAATTCAGCACCACCAAACCAGCTCTACAACAAATGCTAAAGGAACTTCTCAAAGTGGGAAACACAAGAGAAGAAAAGGACCTACAAAAACAAACCCAAAACAATTAAGAAAATGGTAATAGGAACATACATGTCAATAATTACCTTAAACGTGAATGGATTAAATGCTCCAACCAGAAGACACAGGCTCACTGAATGGATGCAAAAACAAGACCCATCTATATGCTGTCTACAAGAACCCACTTCAGACCTAGGGACACATACAGACTGAAAGTGAGGGGATGGAAAAAGATATTACATGCAAATGGAAATCAAAAGAAAGCTGGAGTAGCTATACTCATATCACATAAAATAGACTTTAAAATAAAGAATGTTACAAAAGACCTGGAAGGACACTGCGTACTGATCAAGGGATCATCCAAGAAGAAGATATAACAATTATAAATGTATATGCACCCAACATTGGAGGACCTCAATATAAAAGGCAACTGCTAACAGCTATAAAAGAGGAAACTGACAGTGACACAATAATAGTGGGGAATTTTAACACCTCAGTTACACCAATGGACAGACCATCCAAACAGAAAATTAATAAGGAAACACAAGCTTTAAATGACACAATAGACCAGAGAGATTTAATTGATATTTATAGGACATTCCATCTGAAAAGATCAGATTACACTTTCTTCTCAAGCGCACACGGAACATTCTCCAGGATACATCCCATCTTGGGCCACAGATCAAGCCTCAGTAAATTTAAGAAAATTGAAATCATATCAAGCATCTTTTCTGACCACAACAGTATGAGATTAGAAATCAATTACATGGAAAAAAACATAAAAAACAGAAACACATGGAGGCTAAAGAGTACATTACTAAATAACCAAGAGATCACTGAAGAAATCAAAGAGGAAATCAAAAAATACCTAGAGAGGGCTTCCCTGGTGGCACAGTGGTTGACAGTCCGCCTGCCAATGCAGAGGACACGGGCTCATGCCCCGGTCCGGGAAGATCACACATGCTGCGGAGCGGCTGGGCCCGTGAGCCATGGCCGCTGAGCCTACGCGTCCGGAGCCTGTGCTCCACAACAGGAGAGGCCACAACAGTGAGAGGCCCGTGAGAGGCCCGTGTACCACAAAAAAAAAAAATCAAAAAATACCTAGAGACAAATGACAATGAAAACACGACAATCCAAAACCTATGGGATGCAGCAAAAGCAGTTCTAAGAGGGAAGTTTATACCTATACGAAGAAAAATCTCAAATGAATAATCTGACGTTACATCTAAAGGAACTAGAGAAAGAAGAACAAACAAAACCCAAAGTTAGCAGAAGGAAAGAAATCATAAAGATCAGAGCAGAAATAAATGAAATAGAAACAAAGAAAACAATACCAAAGAACAATAAAACTAAAGGCTCGTTTTTGAAAATATAAACAAAATAGATAACCCAGTCGCCAGACTCATCAAGAAAAAGAGGGAGAGGACTCAACTTAATAATATTAGAAATAAAAAAGGAGAAGTTACCACACACACCACAGAAATACTAAGCATCCTAAGAGACCACTACAAGCAACTCTATGCCAATAAAATGGACAACCTGGAAGAAATGGACAAATTCTTAGAAAGGTATAACCTTCCAAGACTGAACCAGTAAGAAATAGAAAATATGAACAGACCGATCACAAGTAATGAAATTGAAACTGTGATTAAAAATCTTCCAACAAACAAAAGTCCAGAAGCAGATCACTTCACAGGTGAATTCTATCAAACATTTAGAGAAGAGCTAACACCTATCTTTCTCAAACTCTTCCAAAAAATTGCAGAGGAAGGAACACTCCCAAACTCAATCTATGAGGCCACCATCACCCTGATACCAAAACCAGACAAAGATACTACAAAAAAAGAAAATTACACACCAGTATCACTGATGAATACAGATGTAAAACTCCTCAACAAAATACTAGCAAAAAGAATCCAACAACATACTAAAAGGATCATACACCATGATCAAGTGGGATTTGTCCCAGGGATGCAAGGATTCTTCATTATATGAAAATCAATCATTGTAATACACCATATTAACAAATTGAAGAATAAAAACCATATGATCATCTCAATAGATGCAGAGAAGTTTTTGACAAAATTCAACACCCATGGGCTTCCCTGGTGGTGCAGTGGTTAAGAGTCCACCTGCCGATGCAGGGGACACGGGTTCGTGCCCCGGTCTGGGAAGATCCCACATGCCGCGGAGTGGCTAGGCCCATGAGCCATGGCTGCTGAGCCTGTGTGTCCGGAGCCTGTGCGCCGCAACGGGAGAGGCCACAACAGTGAGAGGCCCACATACCACAAAAAAAAAAAAAAAAAAAAATTCAACACCCATTTATGATAAAAACTCTCCAGAAAGTGGGCATAGAGGGAAGCTACTTCAACATAATAATGGCCATATACAACAAACCCACAGCAAACATCATCCTCAATGGTGAAAAACTGAAAGCATTTCCTCTAAGATCAGGAACAAGCCAAGGATGTCCACTCTCACCACTCTTATTCAACATAATATTGGAAGTCCTAGCCATGGCAATCAGAGAAGAAAAAGGAATAAAGGAATACAAATTGGAAAACAATAAGTAAAACTGTCACTGCTTGCAGATGACATGATACTATACATAGACAATCCTAAAGGTGCCACCAGAAATCTACTAGAGCTAATCAATGAATTTGGTAAAGTTGCAGGACACAAAATTAATGCACAGAAATCTCTTGCATTCCTATACACTAATGATGAAAAATCTGAAAGAGAAGTTAAGGAAACACTCACATTTACCATTGCAACAAAAAGAATAAAATACCTAGGAATAAACCTACCTAGGGAGACAAAAGACCTGGATGCAGAAAATTATAAGACACTGATGAAGAACTTAAAGATGATACCAACAGATAGAGAGATATACCATGTTCTTGGATTGGAGGAATCAATATTGTGAAAATGACTATACAACCCAAAGCAATCTACAGATTCAATGCAGTTCCTATCAAATTAGCAAGGGCAATTTTTACAGAACTAGAATAAAAAATCTTAAAATTTGTATGGAGACACAAAAGACCCCGAATAGCCAAAACAGTCTTGGGGGAAAATAACTGAGCTGGAGGAATCAGACTCCCTGACTTCAGACTATACTACAAAGCTACAGTAATCAAGGCAATATGGGACTGGCACAAAAACAGAAATATAGATCAATGGAACAAGATAGAGAGCCCAGAGATAAACCCATGCACATATGGCCAACTAATCTATGACAAAGGAGGCAAGGATATACAATGGAGAATAGACCATCTCTTCAATAAGTGGTGCTGGGAAAACTGGACAGCTACACGTAAAAGAATGAAATTAGAACACTCCCTAACACCATACACAAAAATTAACTCAAAATGGATTTTAGACCTAAATTTAAGACTGGACACTATAAAACTCTTAGAGCAAAACATAGGAAGAACACTCTTTGACCTTTGACATAAATCACACCAAGATATTTTTTGATCCACCTCCTAGAGTAATGGAAATAAAAACAAAACTAAACACATGGGACCTAATGAAACTTCAAAGCTTTTGCACAGCAAAGGATACCATAAACAAGATGAAAAGAGAACCCTCAGAATGGGAGAAAATATTTGCAAATGAGTCAACGGACAAAGGATTAATCTCCAAAATATAATAACAGCTCATGCAGCTCAACATTAAAGAAACAAAGAACCCAATCCAAAAATGGGCAGAAGACCTAAGTAGACATTTCTCTAAAGAAGACATACAGATGGCCAAGAAGCACATGAAAACC
>NW_020837945.1:26366318-26385415 GCF_003676395.1 Aethalodelphis obliquidens | reverse complement strand
AATGTAAATTGATACAGCCACTATGGAGTACAGTATGGAGGTTCCTTAAAAAATGAAAAATAGAATTACCATATGATCCAGCAATCCTACTACTGGGCAGATACCCAGAGAAAACCATAATTCAAAAAGACACATGCACCCCAATGTTCATTTCAGCACTACTTAAAGTATCCAGGTCATGAAAGCAACCTAAATGCCCATCAACAGATGAATGGATAAAGAAGTTGTGGTACATATATACAATGGAATATTACTCAGCCATATAAAGGGACGAAATTAGGTCATCTGTAGAGACGTGGATGCATCTAGAGACTGTCATACAGAGTGAAGTAAGTCAGAAAGAGAAAACTAAATATTGTATATTAACACATGTGTGTGGAACCTAGAAAATGGTACAGATGAACCAGTTTTCAGGGCAGAAATTGAGACACAGATGTAGAGAACAAACGTATGGACACCAAGGGGGGGAAGCAGCAGGGGGTGGGGGGATGGTGTGATGAATTGGAAGATTGGGATTGACATGCATACACTGATGTGTATAAAATGGATGACTAATAAGAAACTGCTGTGTAAAAAAATTAATAAAATAAAATTTAAATAAAAGAAAATAGTTTCAGATTTTTGTGATGACATATGGCCCTGTAATTCTGGATTCTGTAATAAAGCAGTTTGACTTCTCTCCTATTCATTTGGATAATGCTCTACCATCTAGGAGACTAAAGTGTGTCTTAAAAATAGGACAGGCTTCAGCTTGTGTATATGTTAGACTTGGGGAAAAAATATATTATAAAAATATTTTAATAAATAAATAAGTGACAGCTGAGTTCCCCCAAAATAATGCCCTAAGTTATCAGCTAAGAGGCAAAGAAGCTGGGAAATACACTATTCTTATTCTAAGCCCACATTAATAACCATTTTATTATGCATAGCCATCTCTTTTTTTTTTAATTGGGGTAGAGTTGCTTTACAATGCCGTGTCAGTTTCTGCTGTACAACGAAGCGAATCAGCTATATGTATACATATATCCCCTCCCTCATGGATCTCCATCCCAATCCCCCCTCCCACCCCTCTAGGTTACCACAGAGCACCAAGCTGAGCTCTGTGTGCTGTACAGCAGGTTCCCACTAGCTATCTATTTTACACATGTTAGTGTATATATGTCAATTCTAATCTCCCAGTTCATCCCACCCCTCTTCTGCTCCCGTGTCATAGCCATTTCTAAACAGGAAATTGGAAAAGATCACCAAAAAGCTGTACTCCATCCCTCAAATTCCTCTATTTGATAATTTAGTGCAGGGAGATTTTGTAAGTTTATACCTTATTATTATAGAACAATTTCGTATGACGAATAACAGACCCCAGTGACTTTAATGTGAAATCAGAAAAAAAGAGCTAACTCTCCAAACACTCAGCATGAGGATCACGACTCCAGTGTGCATAAGCAAGTAGTTCTCAGCTTAAATATGTATATAGATATTCCCTTCAGTATGTAAGATTGTCCACTATTGACCCGGTTTCTCTGTCAGTGCCTTTATTACCCGAACCCCACTTTTCAATACTCTGCATGTTACCAGCCTTAGCAAACAAAATCCCCATCATCAAACACTTCTACATTCTGCCTCATAAAGGTATCTCCAAGAATCCAAAAGGACTGATCGTATTCCATAATCAAGTCAATCAACAGGTCAAGAAGTAGAAACTGAGTTATCTAATCAGTGTTTCCCAGATGTTAAATTTGTAAGGCACAGATTTCTACAGAACAGAAAACACAGGTAGGAAAAATAGTGATGAATAGGGGAGGACATTCAAATATTCACAGGCCTTTGCCAGATATTTATTACATATTTATTACACTCAGTATACTGAGGAATCACAGGTGTTTCAGTTCTTAGAATAAAGCAAACCTAGAAACATTAATTTTCAGAGCTTGAAGAGATCTTAGAAACCATTTAAATCAACCTCCTTATTTTATGGGGTAGAATACTGCAGAGTAAGAAGAAAACAGATATGATTACTTCACACAGTGAGCTGCAGATATGGAACTTGAAGGCAGATTTCTTGATTCATGGACAAGTCGTCCCTTGGCAGATTTAAGTTCACCTCTTCAGAACAACTGCAAATTGTTTGGAAAAGTTGTCCCATCTTTTTTAACAAGACAAAGTGTGCAACCTATAGGTAAAGTCCATATAAGGATGTTTAAATTACTCCCCTAAGTTTCTCAAAGACAACCCCAGCACCATGAAATCTATTTTCTATTTAGTCTCAGATTATTCCTTTGGTTTAATACTATGCAGGTAGGTTAACTGTCTCAAAGACTTGACTTATTAGAAGACAGTAAGTGTCACTTAGTAATGTCCTTTACCTAGAAACCAAGAATTCAACCATATAGATGACTCAAGAGAATAGTTTCCTCACCACTATTCCATCCTACTTTTTTCTTCTGCACCTCTTTGATGTTTTAAATGCCTTTAAATTTCCCTCTTGCCTTATTTCCATCTTCTGCTCCTCTTTGATGTTTTAAATGCCTTTAAATTTCCCTCTTGCCTTATTTCCATCTCTGCTCAAACATCCAAATATATAGCAGAAAGGGTAGGACCAAGACAGAGGGTTGGAGACTGATATTTTGTTCCCTTTGCTCACCACGAAGAATCTCCCTATTCTCAGCACCCAAAATATATAAACAAGCTTCCCTCACTGCCTGCTCTATTAGTTCCATCCTCATTTATTTTAGGCTCTCAGTACATTGTAGAGAGATACAGTCCTCTCACAATTTTTCATGAAATAAAAATCTGGTAATGGTGGTGGGAAGGATTGACGTTCTGATCATCTAACAGTAGTATTTTGTTTTTTGGGTTTTTTTTATTTTAAACAAACTGCAGTTTGGAAAAGCAATGTATTTTGTTTATCATGTCAAGTTCTTATGAACGTATTTGAGTTGGATTTCATCCAAAATCTATAACTCACCATGTAATGCATAATTTTGCTGTCATATGGCTTCAAATTTTAACACTTATTTTGCCAAAAAAACATAGGTATGAATATGAAAGAGGCCCCCTCTGAGATTTATTGCTTAGTACCCCACTAGTTCCCCAGTCTTTCCTTGTCAAAGCTCAACCATCCATTATTTACCAAGCAGATTTTGCTGCCCTTTGTTTATGCACGGATTCACTTAAAAATCACCTTCTGAAAGGTGCATAAGTTAATTTATTTTAATTGTTGTTAATTGTTTTGACTCTTTTAATATTAAATGCCATAAACTGTCCTGGATAAAAGATTTTCATAGCAAAAATAAATGTAGACAATTCTACAGTTCCCTTAAAATGGCCATAGTTGTAGACATTAACAGTGCAATTTTTTATTGTCATTTCAATTTTATATTAAAGAAAACTCCTTCCCTTCACATTTTGCTTCAAAATTCTTTGCTTCAGGTATATAAAGGTCATTAGTGAAAGAAAATGGGTACTTTTTTAAACCTAAGAACTATTAAATTTTAAATAACTCCAAAATTCAGCATTTTCTGGGTTAAATTAGTGCACTACTTCAGTATCTGCAATTCAAATAAGTCCTCTGAGAAATTGGCCTCCATAACCAGTGACGTGCTGCTGAACTGAACAGATCTCCAAAATATCCTAACAGATTTCTTTCTTTCATTGTAGAATTGTTTCCATCTGGTGCTTAGATATTAAACCTGGAATATGTAAAGTCTCTCCCCTCTCACCCTGTTTGACTCCCAAATGCTGACAAATAATTTGCATTGTCAATGAATTGAGGATTAAAATTTTGAATTTAACTGCTTAGTTGTAGGATGCACAATTTAAAATGATATAAAGTAGTGGATTTTTCTCGTAATTTTGAGAAGTGGAGACTTGAAACATTTGTTGTTCGTAAATATTCTAATTCAAACCTGTTTATCTTGAAAAGAATAAAACTTTTCTTAATTTTTCCCAAGTTCAGGATATTGAAACATGAATTTATGAACAGTCTTGGAGGTCGGCTTTTGTGAGTATGCATATATTTATAACTGAATGTGAGCATCTAAAAAGAAATGTATGTGTATAATTAGGTAGATAAGCAGATAGATATTTAGATGTATACATGTAGAAGTTTCTAAGATCCTAGGTCATTGACAATGATTTCTTCATAGGAAGTTTAAAGATCCTTCGCGGGAATAGAAAATGTCTGACTTTTAAGACTGGCAACATTTTTCATAGCATCTTAATTGGAAATCAGAGAATTACTTCTAAGAAACATAATTGCTTCCAGAAATGTTTAAACCACTAAGGGAATGTTTATATGAAGTGAGCAATAGTGGAAAGGAGTGAATAAACCAATTCTATGCACATTGCAGTGTAAAAGTCTGGAGCACACACATGGAGATTTATAAGGAAGCCATGTGCAGGACACAATCATTACGTTCAATCTTTCTTCTTGTCATGAGTGTTGAAACTTCTACCCACCTCTCTTAGCCTAGCAGTGGATCTCACACACCTTCCAGAGCAAATAGTCATCCAGCAATCTTGTTCAAATCTTCACATATCATGCCTGTCCTCCTCTCACCAGTCTTTTCTTTTTGATGTCTCATCATACTTTCTTCACATTGTCTCTTATTTAATTGCCTCTTTTGATCTCTTTCTCTTAAATTTGATCTGCCTTGATCTTCTGGAATATTCTTTGATGCTCTGAAGTAAAACTATGCATTTTTCCAATTCATGTCCATTTCATGGCTTGTGAAAAATAACTGTAAGGGCTTCCCTGGTGGTGCAGTGGTTAAGAATCCACCTGCCAATGCAGGGGACATGGGTTCAAGCCCTGGTCCGGGAAGATCCCACATGCCGCAGTACAACTAAGCCCGTGCACCACAACTACTGAGCCTGCGTGCCGCAACTACTGAAGCCTGTACGCTTACATCCCATACTCTGCAACAAGTGAAGCCACCACAATAAGAAGCCCACGCACCACAATGAAGAGTAGCCCCCGCTCGCCACAACTAGAAAAAGCCTGCATGCAGCAACAAAGACCCAATGCAGCTAAAATAAAATAAATATATTTTTAAAAATAATAACTGTGAGTTTCTACATAGCATATGAGACTCCTTACTATCTCTGTTCAGTATGCTCACATTTAACTTTTAAAAAAAAAGAGTTTGAGTGACTCGCAGGAAAGGAATTGACACAACTTTCAGGAGGACAGTTAAGAATGTTTTGCTGATAAGCATATAATCACTTAGCTGATTCTAATAAACATTTGTGGGAGTCGTTCAAAGCATGTTAGTTCAGCTAGATCTCAGCAGGACCCATCATCTTGACCCCAAAATCTCCAAACAAAAAGATTCATTAAAATCAGTGAGAATTTTCCATAAAGCTTTAAGATGTCATGGAATGAATTTTTATAGTTGCCTGCCATGCAAAATATTATAGTATAAATTTGGAGCTAATATTGGAACTAGACTAATCTTCTAGGACAGGCATTCTCAAAATATTGTATATGCCTTAAACTAAAATCTGAGAAAGACCCAAAACACCCATTGCAGTTGGCAACATGTGACTATTACAGAAAATCACAATGTGTTCTGGCTAAAAGCAGCAAAAGCAAAATATCTGTGCTAGGAGGTGACGGATGTGATTGCTTTGTATTTTTTCATCCATTCAGAACACAGAAAGAAAGGAAAATTTAATTTCATCTGATGAAGACCTGCATTTTCTTTTGTCTCCTTTTCCCTTCCTCTCTCCTATCTGCCCTCCACTCCACACAATCCCTTGAAGTTCCTGCATTTGTATCATAACAGCACAAACTCAGAGAAAAGGTGGGGTCTGATATTTCAGGTGGTCTTAGCAAAGCTTGAGTCTTTGGCTAACCTCTCTTTAGATTGGTAAGCAATCAAGAATTTCCAATATTAGTGAGAGTCACTTTGAAAAGCTGTACATGCATGTCAGGTTGCATGTCAATATATTTGCTCTGATTATAACGCAAAAACTGAACAACAGGGTCTCATCAGCCAAAGCAACATTTCTCCCAAACTAAAACATATCCTCTCGTAAGTTATGGTTCTTATTTGGTTTCAGTGTTCATTTATTTCAGTTTATTGCTTGACATCTCCCACTAGTTGAGCCAGGAAACTCATGGCAGTAGCTTAAAAAAAAAATAAATCCATCCCCACATTTATTTTTCAATTTGTTCTGATTCTTTACTCTCTTACACTCACAAAGTGGGATAAGTGCTCAAAAAAAAGTATTTGCTCTCTGTAACTAAGTACAGTTTTAGAAACCATACATAAAATCTCCCTTGCAGCTTCTCCTTTCTATTATAAAATTATATTAGATTCAGATTTGTTTTGAAGGGCCAGTTTTACTTTTTTAATTAAAGGGAGACATAAAATGTCCTTTTTCCTAAATCAAACTCACAAAGAATGAAGAAGTTATTTCTCCCAGTAATGACTTAACAAATGAGATTTAAGTTCCCTGAATTAGGATGAAGATTAGGGGGAAAAAATCATTTGCGCAGTAAACATACAGAATTGTGGAATTTGGAAGGACCTATCTTTTTGGTACTTGGCAACACATAGTAAAAATATCCACAAAGGAAAAAATGCCAACATCATTTCAACGAAAATAGCCAAACTGCTGCCAGATGACAAAATAGCAAATTCATCTAGGCTCATTGATGCATGTCTGGACTTTCCAAATGAAACTTTACATCAAAGGAAAGTTTGAGCACTTTCCTATAAGATCAATCAAAACTAAACTACAGTTGATACAGGTTTTAGGAGTTACAAATTTCCACTATTCTAATCTCTCTATCTCTTAGAAGCAATCTTATTTTGTTTGATTGCAGTTGAGTCAGAAACAAGAAAAGGAATATTTTAAATGGAGAATTTGTAACACATTACTGGTTTCCTTTCTTAAGCGGCTTTCCCTACAAAGACTGCCAAAACTTTGTAAACTTGATTGGACTGGAACTGGAAAATGTAAACAACACTGCAAAATAATGAAGGGAACATTTTATCCAGGTTAGCACAAATGGATAAGCTTTGTTTTTGAATGAAAAATTCCATGGAAACTGATGCACAGAGAAGGGAGCATTTCAAGCTCACACTAGAAAGGTCATTGGCAGAAACCACCTACATAGTATTTAGTGTATCTGTCCTGGAACAAAATCGGGCTAAATTGATTGAGCAGGGTTTTAAGCTTACAAAGAATAAATCCAGGTATTACAGATTAATGTTTAAAGAACTATAAGCTATTTATTTTCAACATTGTCCTTATATTCATTTAGTTCTTGAATAGAACAACTCCATTGAGCCCAACCATCTTCAAACTGATAATGCACAGGAAAGCCCCAAATAATCAATCTTTAAATGTGCTTCCATTTCAGAAGAATGTGAGAATTAGGTTTCTCCAGAAAGTGAGAAACCTAATTTCAATGATGATGACTTTTCCTTACTTTCAATTGAGAAAGGGGCAAAGAACTAACCTTTTATTTAAAGTTTTACAAGTCTATTTTTTGAGAATATCTTTTTATCCTGAGAATATTTAGTATAGTGCTAATAGTTAATATTTACTAACATTGACTCTGTCCTAAGATGGCAGATTGAGCACATGCATCTAACTGCAATATTTTCTGAAAGCCTACTAAAAATACAATAAAGTATTTTTTAAAAGCACTTTGAGGTATGATTGACATACAAAAAGCTGCACATATTTAATGTATATAATTTCATGAGTTTGAAGATGGGCATACACCCATGAAATCATCACCATAATCAATCTCATAAACATACCGATTACCTCCGAAAGTTTCCTCCCACCCTATTTATTTATTCATTATTTATTTATTTATTTATTTGTGTTTGTGTGTGCATGTGTATGTGATAAGATGACTTAATATCAGAGAAATGCAAATCAAAACCAGAATGAGTTATCACCTTACACTCATTAGATTGGCTATTATCAAAATAAAAGATAACAAGTATTGGTGAGGTTGTGAAGAAAAGGGAATATTTGTACACTGTTGATGGGACTGTAAATTGGTACAGCCTCTATGGAAACCAACACTGAATTTCTTCTGAAAAATTAAAAATAGGACTACTATATGATCCATCAATTTCACTTCTGTGTATATGTCCAATGGAAATATAGGCACTATCTCCAAGAGCTATCTGCACTCCCATGTTCATTGCAGCATTATTCACAGTAGCCAAGATATGGAAGCAACCCAAGTATCCATTAATATATGAATGGATAAAGAAAATGTGATATATTTATACAATGGAGTATAATTCTGCATTAAAGCAGAAGGAAATCCTGCAATTTGTGATAATATGGATGAACCTTGAGGACATTATGTTAAGTGAAATAAGCCAGACAGAAGACGACAAATACTGCATGATCTCACCTATATGTAGAATCTAAAATAGTCAAACTGATATAAGCAGAGAGTAGAATGTGGTTACGAGGGACTGGGGTTGGAGGGAACTGGGGAGATGTTGGTCAAGGGTACAAACTTTCAGTTATAAGATGAATAATTTCTGGAGACCTAGTGTATAGCATGGAGACTATAGTTAGTAATGGTAATTTAAAATTTGCTGAGAGTTCACACCAAAAAAAATTTTTAGGATTACTATACAAGGTGATGGATTAATTAATTTCCTTGATTATGGTAATCATTTCACAGTGTATTTGTATATCAAAAACATCACAGTGTACACCTTAAATATATATATACAATTTGTATGGGTCAATAATACCTCAGTAAAGTTGAAAAATTACCAGGCATGCAAAAAGCAGGAAAATATGATTCAATGAGACAATAGATCGTTCAATATAATGAATCCGACCCAAATCAAACTTCTAGAGCTTAAAAAAATACATTGTTCAAGGTGAAAATTCTCTGAATGAGATTAATGGTGATTAGAAATTGAAGAAGAAAAAAAAAGTGAACTTAAAGATATCACAATAGAAACCATCAAAATGAAACAGGGAGAGAAAAAGGAAATGAAACCCTCCCAAATCATGAACGTAGCATCAGTGAGCTGTGAGACTTCAGGCAACCCAAGATATGTGTACTTACAGTTTCCCATGGAGAGGAGAAAGAGAAACCTCCAAAACTTTCTAAATTTGATGAAAACTATAAACCTCCAGTCCAAAAAGTTCAATAAACCCTAGCACAGGAAACATGAAAAACACTACACCAGGGCACATCATAATAAAATTACTCAAAACCAGTGATAAAGAGAAAGTCTTAAAAGCAGCCAAAGAAAAAAAGACATGCAATATACAGATTTAAAAAACATAAAAATGACAGTAGATTTCCTGTTGGAAACAATGCAAGAGGGAAGACACTGGAGCAATATGTCCAAACTACTAAGGGGGAAATAAAACCATCTACCTAGAACACTGTACCCATAGGAAAAGTCTTTGGAAAATAAAGTCAAAATAGAGATTTTTTTTCAGACATACAAAGGCCATAAGAATTCAGTCACAAAAAATTAAATTGAAAATTTCTCCAATATTTGAAAACTAAAAAACATGCTTTTAAATAATCCATGGGTCTAAAAAAAGAAGTCAAAAGACAAATTAGAATTTTTTTTGAACAGAATGAAAATAAAAACACAATTGTTAATTGGTTAAATTGCTCCCCCCCTCAAAAAAATTTATGTTCAAGTTCTAAACCTCAGAATGTGAACTTATTTGAAAATAGGGTCATTACATGTATAATTAGTTAAGATGAGGTAATACTGGATAAGGTGGGCCCTTAATCCAATATGACTGGTATCCTTACAAGAAGAGAAGAGACACACAGGAAGAACATCACATGATGACAGAGGCAGAGATTGGAGTGATGCACCTGTAAGCGAAGGTATAGTAAGGATTACAGCCACTGTCAGAGGCTAGGAAGGGGCAAGGAAGGATTCTACCCAGAGTCTCAGAGGAAGCATGGCCCTGCTGACACATTGATTTGAAACTTCTAGCCTCCAGAACTATGAGAGAATAAATTTCTGTTGAAAGCTACTCACGTTATGGTGCTTTTTTATGGCAGCCCCAGGAAATTAATACAACATATCAAAATGTGTGGGATGCCATGAAAATAGTACTTAGGAAGAAATTTAAAGCACTTAATACTTATACTGGAAAATAAGAATAATCTCAATTTGATGAAAATAAGAATAATCTAAATTTGATGACACCAACTTCCAAAGGAAAAAGCAGAAAGAAATAAAACAAATATCACAGCAGAAATCAATTATCTAGAAATCAGAAAATTTTTAAAATCAATGAAACCAAAAACTGGTTCTTTGAGAATATCAATAAAATTGACATACTTCTCACCAGACTGATGAAAAAAGATGAAAGAAAAGATGGCAGTTGCCAATATTAGGAATGAGAGAGGTAACATCGCTGTAGATTCTATGAATATCTAAAAGATGATAAGATAACACTGTGAAACATATTTGTGTCAATAAATTCAGAGATTTATATGAAATGGAAAAATTCCTTGAAAGATACAGTTATGAACACCCACTCAAGAAGAAACAGAAATATTATCTACTAAAATGTTTAATTGTAGTTAACTTTCCCATAAAAAAAATTCCAGGCACAAATAGTTTTACAGATCATTTCTTCCAGACATTTAAGGAAAACAATTAATTCTATACATATGCTCCTAAAACATTAAAAAGAAATTAATAATCCCCCAATAATTATATAATACCAGAATTACTCTGACATCAAAGCCAAAGACATTATAAGAAAATAAAACTAACCAGTATCACTCATTAACCTAGATTTTTTTTAATTCCTAATCAATTTTTAGAAAAAAAAATGTCAGTATATACAGAGTATAATACACTGTGATCAAGTAGGGTTCATCCAAGAAATTCAAGGTTAGTTTAACATTTGAAAATCAATCAATCAATGTAATTCACCATATTAACAAACTAAGAAAGACAAAGCGTATGTTCATTTCAATACATGGAAAAAAGAACATTTGAATCAATCCAACTTCTATTCCTAATAAAAACTTGCAGAAAACAAATAATAGAAAGTAACTTTCTCAACTCAATAGGGAGTATCTATGAAAAATCCACAACTAACATCATACTTAATGGTGGCAAACTGAATGCTATCCCTCTAAAACTAGAAACAAGACAAGGATGTCCACTCTCACCTATTCTACTCAATATTGTACTAGGGCTTCTATCCATGACAATTAGGCAAGAAAAAGAAACAAACCCCTTCCAGATTGGAAAGGAGGAAGAAAAACTATCTTTAATCATAGAGAATGTGGTCATCTGTTTAGAAAATCCTTTGGAATACATACATGAAAACTTCTAGAACAAATAAGTGAATTTAGAAAATTATTAGGATACGAGCTTAATATAAAATGCCAATTGTATTTCTAAAGACTATCAACAAAAAATCTTCTCCTTTGGAGAAGAATGCAAGATAATAAATATACAATGAATGTGATAATCAGAAAAATTATTTTGCAACCCCAATATAATCATTAAATCAGGTGAGGATCAGCAATTGATGCTAAAACATGGTTTACAGTCTTATGTATCAATACATTTCATATATGTCACACTTTATTAAAGCTACTAACCTTCTTCATCTATTAATTTTATGTTTGATGATATTTATCACCATTTCCTTTGCATAAACTCAACCTGGTGAGCTTCTCTTGTAATGAGCAGCAGTTCTGATAAAGGTATGGTGAACTATAATGTCATGGCAGCATTCTTCAGGGAAGACTTTCTTTAATACCAATGAATAATCCTAGTAATAGTACACAGGTTATTTACAAGTCCTCCTCTAGTCTGTAAAATAACCTAGATCTCTATTTCAAGTCATTCTCACAAACAACAGAGATGCATAATCATGACTCAATTTTAAAAAAGATGCTTTTTTACTAGGTTTTCTAAGCATTTTGTGGTAATGGCAAGGATAAATATAAAATCTACTTCAATTTCTATACATTTTATGAGATGATTTGAAGCAAAGAGAGTTGGTTATGTTTATTTTCCTTTCTCCTTGCAATTTGTGACAGCTCGTTTCTCTTTTCTAAAGAAGCAAAAATAAAATAGAAAAAAATCTCAAACGTTACTGACATGTTTTCAGCAGTAAAGTACGCAAGTTGAACATTTCACCTCTAGCAATTTCAGTATTATTTTATTTCAATTAGCTAGGGAACGACTGCTTTATATAGCTGCAGGTGTAAAAAGGAGTAAAATCCCTCCAGTGATTAAAGCTGCTGCAAGTATTCTAGTAGGAATTTTGAATGTACATCTTTTGCTTCTCCTGTCTTCTGTCTTCCTTTAAAGCATCAAAACACCAGGGGAAATTAAGTCAATTATGAAGTGTTCTGTTGTACTTAGAATATTGCCTTTGTTTAAAAAAAATTTAAGATTTACACTACTAGAAAGCTGTACTTGTTCTTATGAAAAGGCTGAAACTATCTGAGAAGCAAAACCAAAAAAACAAAGATCATATTAAATATTTCTGAATCTGAAAGTGGTGTGATGATAATTCTTAAGGAAATAAGGTAGACTTGAATGATTTTTTAAAGAAAACTATGAAAACAAAAAAAATATTTATATTTCTCTTTCCTTTATTTTTTTTAGTTTCACTAGGAATATATTTCTCAGTTCCTGCTTCCTATGTCTACCTAAGGCAGCTGAAAATTTCTTCCCACTTAAATCTAGGGAAATGTTGATTTATTCAGTGGTGTACTACTCCATTTCCACCCCAAATGGCCTAACACCAATTGGGTGCACTGCAATCCAATTTTGACAGGAAGTTAGCATCAGACTCCACATTTAAGAGCTCAGTCTTCCAAAAGACTGCTCTCACTTTAGACGCCAATTGCAAGTCTCAGAGGGTCTCCCAGGCCACCTGCACTTCTGACCAACTGGCTACCAATCCAGGAGGTCCCATGACCCACTTTAGGTTCAATAATTCACTAGAACAACTCACAGAACTCTGAAAACTGCTATACTTAGGAATATAGTTTTATTATAAAGGTACCTCCTGGTCTATTTATGTGTTCACCAACAAGAAAACTCCACAGGGCTCAGTGTCTAGAGCTTTTATTGGGTTTCTTTACATAGGTATGATTGATTAAATATTGACCACATGATTGAACCCAATCTCCAGCCCTTCTCTCCTCCCCCTGAAGACAGGCTGGCCCAAAGTCACAACCTTCTAATCATATGGTTGGTCTTTCCAGTGACCAGCCCCTTTTTGAAAGCTATTTAGGGGCCTACGGTGAATCAATCACCTAGTAAGCATAATAAATATTCCTGTTGCTCAGGAGATTCCAATGGGTTTAGGAGCTCCATGCCAGGAACACAGGACATAAAACAGGCAAATTATTTATTATGCCACGTATGCCTAGCTGATCCTGGTGCCATTGAGCAGCCACGCAAGCTACTTCCACATTGCCTGTTGTCTAGGGTTCAATACTGGGAACTCTCCTATATCCCACCTATTCTGGGTTATCCCACCTATTCTGGGTTTGATGCTCACTGCATTTATTCAACTCCTTCCTGTTATTCACTAAATAGGCTGAATATTCTGTCATCATGCCCTAACCTCAACCTCTCCACCCTTGGCCCATATCTTTGATTCTACCAGATTACACCTCATCTCTCCTATCCACAAATTTTCTTCCATTTAATCAATTAAATAATGTCCTTGGATTAACATATTAATGCCTTGAGAGAACAAACTGCCTACAAGTAAACACCTTAGTGGAACTAAGACTTTACAGACAAAGAGGACAGACTTGTGGTTGCCAAGGGTGAAGGGCATGGGGGGAAGGAGGGACTGGGGGTTTGGGGTTAGCAGATGCAAACTATTACATACATTTTTAACTGAATCTCTTTGCCATACACAGAAACTAACACAGCACTGTAAATCAACTGTACTTCAATAATATAAATTTTTAAAAAAGAACTAAGACTGTCTATATGAACATGACTATTATTGCAGAAAATGTTTGCCCAATAAGACAAAGTTACAGAAATACTAAAAATCCATTTATCCAAATAATCAACTCTTCAACAAGCCCCCTTTCAAAACAATAGATTGCTCATCAGAGTAAATAGCTCTTCCTGTGGACAATACATAATGCAAAAGGGCAAATTACTTGCTTATCAAATAACTGTTTAATTAACAAAACTTAATTCAACATCCTCACCTTTCTGTGATCACTAATTCTAAACTACTAGAGGATCCTTCAATCCCAATTAGCTCCCTGTTATTGAAAGACTCCCTAAAACCAGACCCTAAATTCTTATAAATATCCACCCTTGATCTCTCCTTTTCTAAGATACTAAAATTCTGTCAAGAAGGTGGTTTCCCTTACTGGAGAATAATAAACTTGATTTTATTTAATCAACATATTATTTCAGTGGTCCTTTTAGGAAATTGGCCACCAATAGTAGCCACTGAAACTTTTTAAGATTCATATAAGGGTAGCCCTCCATTTAACCAGTTTGACCTAGTCTCACAGAAATGATTCTGATATGGGATGGTGATGATCATCTGGCTACTGCTATTCCTGGGAGTAATAAACTTTGACTCTGACCCAGGAGTCTTGCATCTTCTGACAGCATCCACAAAACTGTGGCAAGCTAACAACTTGCAAGCAGGGTAAAATCTTAGAATCTTCACGTTTCTTGACAACCTGTTATATTAGAAAATGGAAATAAAGGATTTCTAGATAATAACATGTAAATGATAATACTCTTAGGTGGCTCTTTTATATGAAAGAACAAAATGGAAAATGAAATTGACAAAAATCCATTAAGCTTCCTTCTGGTGAAGTTGGATATTTGATTTTAAGCAGTCCACAGAATGTCAAAGAAAGAGTTGGTGACATAAATCAGAAGTTTTAAATGAATTTAAACCATTTGCAAGTGGAGATATAATACAAAAATGAACACAAATGATTGTTTTTCTAGAAAATATCAACCCCAATGAAAATAATATTGTTTATTTATTGTCTAGGTAGAAATGCCAGAAGTTTTCTTTTGACTTAATTATTTTAATTCTTAGGAAAGGTACAGGTAAGAAATTTTACCATTCAAGAATATGAGTTGGTTGAGGACAATAACCCTTCTTATCATATTTGTGTACCTTACAATATACAACAGTGTCCTGAATGTAATACATTTTCAATAAAGAAAAAAGAATGGGAGAAAAAGAAAACAAAACATGAGAAACTAAAGGCGAGATGGTGAAAAATGGAGAAGCATAAAAATAAAAGTAAGCTTATGAATAAATGAGAGAAGAAAGAAGAGGAGGTGAAAGAGAAAAAAAATGTAAACAACGTAAAGGTCATGAAGGAGAAGAAAGACAAAATAAAAGAATTCTTTTTGAATCATACAACAGTAACATGGCAAGGAGTTCTCAAGACTTAGTCAAGTTTTGGCAGAAGCTATAGGGATTACAGAACTTCTGTTTAAAAAGTTAATAAAGTGAATCAAGTCACACAAAAGGCATAAAGTAGCATTCTTTCATTTTTCTCATCTGAGGATGACTGCCTAAGGCACTGTTTTCTGTGGGCTCCTGAACCATAGCCAAGAGGTGCTGGAGCCAATTTACAGGTCACTGCAGGGTCCATAGCTGAGACAAGATCTATGTGCCTCATACCCAATACACGGGTGAGCGAGACCCCTCCCAAGTCCTTTGGCATGTGATTCTGATCTTACAGCTCCCACAAAGGCACTTTTCTACATGGATACATTGTTTTTGTTGGGGGAATGGGAGGAACGTGACAAAGAACATATTCAGCAGCTGTACTGGAGTTGTCACCCTCGAGAACACTCTATTTATTTATTTTATTTTTATTGAAATATAGTTGATTTATAATATTGTGTTTCAGGTGTACAGCAAAGTGATTTAGTTGTTTTCTTTTAGTTTGCTTTTTTTAGTGATTTAGTTGTTTGTTTCAGATTATTACAAGATATTGAATATAGTTCCCAATACTATACAGTAAATCCTTGTTGCTTATCTATCTTATGTACAGTAGTTTGTGTCTATTAATCCCAAACTCCTAATTTATCTCTCCCTCTCCTTCCCGCTTTGGTAACCATAAGTTTGTTTTCTATGTCTGTGAGTCTGTTTCTGTTTTGTAAATAGATTCATCTGTATTACTATTTAGATTCTACCTATAAGTGATATCATAATATTTGTCTTTCTCTGTCTGGCTTCACTAAGTATAATATTCTCTAGGTCCATTTGTGTTGCTGCAAATGGCAGAATTTCATTCTTTTTTTATGGCTGAGTAACATTTCATTGTATATATATTCATATATACCACATCTTCTTAAGCCAGTGGGAACTTGGGTTGCTTCCAAGTCTTAGCTATTGTAAATAGCACTGCTATGCACATTGGGGTGCATGTATCTTTTTCAATTAGATTTCATCTTTTCTGGATATATACCCAGGAGTGGGAATGCTAGATCATATGGTAGTTCTATTTTTAGCTTTTTAAGGAAACTCCATACTGTTTTCCATAGTGGCTGCACTAATTTACGTTCCCACCAACAGAGAACGCATCATTTCTAATGTGGTGGTATATCTATATTGGATATTTGTTCAGCTTTTTGTTGTTGTTGTTTGTTTTTTTCTTTGTTTTTTGGCCACGTTGTGTGGTTTTCAGGATCTTAGTTCCCTGACTAAGGACTGAACACAAGCCATGGCAGTGAAAGTGCTGAGTCGTAACCACTGGACTGCCAGGGAATTCCCTGTTAAGTGTTTGTCAAGTTAATAAATTTAAGGTATAATTCTGGTAAATTATACTTCATATTTTTAAGACGTCAGAATTCAAGGATTCAATAAAATGGCTTTCTTTTTGCCCTTAACCTGGTTTGATTGAATTTTTTATATACTTCAAGTGCTTAAAGTCTTACCATCTATAACTTAAAGGAAACGCTTCCCGGTGGAATCTCAGCTTTTTCATTTAACCAAATTATTTTTACGTATAGAATATAGTTTTGTTCCTCTGAAGTGTATCTTTATCACTATAGGGATTCTTTTTTTCCTTTATTGGTTATCTGATTGGGAAATATGGCCATTATCTTTTGTCTTGAAGTGATAGATTAAGCCTAAACCTAGAATAAAAAAATAAAACACACAATCTATCTGGGAATAAATAGAAAAGAGAATCTACAAACTAACACATCTCCTTCTCTTTTTCTGTGAATGATGTAACTGAGCAGAAATCAAGACAGAACAAGCAGAGTGATTTAATGGATCAAAGTAATTCTCTTGTTTTGTTCAGAATCCAACAAACCATTCATTTTCAATACAGCTATAAATTCTCAATGTGTGTAAAATTAACTGTATACAGGAAGAGATTTGGAAACAAAGGCCTCAACCTCTACAAAATTCAGCTTGGCTAAGGTTGTACTAGATTTTAACTTTTAAAAACCTCACAAAACTTCATCTAGTTTTATATATGGTGCACAAATTTTCGATTGCTTGAAATTTGCCTCACAAAATTCTTGCAACTTGAAACTACAGATGAATAGCATGATCAGGGTATAGGATATGCTCACTGTTTTAATGTTGCAGAGGAAGTCTGGGGCTAAGTCAGAATGAGTCTGAATACTGCTTCAGACTGGGGTGGGAGGGGGGAGGAGGTGTAAGATAAGGCCCCAAAGAAACAAGCTCATTGCAGCAGGGCCAGAGCTGGTAGACGACCAGCTGACAGTAAAGCAAACATTCAGAAGCCCATCAGGGTATTGAAGGCATGAGAGTATCACACTCCTTTTCCCTTTCATACACTATTAATGCATCCATTCACATGTACGGGACCCAGAAGCAGGGAATCCAGGAGCACACGGAGACAGACATTGACAATGATTAGAAATCAGATGAGCTGCGGTCATTGCTGGGTATTATTCCATGTTAAGCAGGACCAGCCAGCATCCTATAAGGAAAGGTGGGAAGGACTGGCCTGGGACAGAGACCCAAAAGATCTAAACAAGTTCCCACCCAATAGATCCAACAGCGATTTACATAGGGCCCTCCCTGCAGAGGAGGCAGGGTCGTTACTAAATTGTCTACAATGGTATGTTTATATTAGAGATTCTTTTAAAAGGCCAAGGCTCACTTATGTCAAGAGAGTCTTCCATTCTCACAGATAAGGTTGTGTGCTGCCCAGATCTGACTCAGCACCCTCTCATCCGCCAGCTCCTGGGAGTGTTGATTGCCGAGGGCTTGCAGATGAGTCCCTCTCCAGGAATTGCCCTTGGCCAAAGAAAGCCACTAGCACTATATCATGCTCGCCACCTCAGGGGTAGACTGCAACCAATGAGTGATGCAGTGATATAAAGACCCAGTCCCTTTGACTCAATTAGCAATTCTCTGAAGGATCACAGTTCTAGGTCTCCCCATAGGAGAGCTGAGATCCCTTTGCAACTGCACCCCAGTTCAACTTCTCCTCCTAATGCTGCTTCCCTCCCACTTCCACAGTGTTTTTGAAAGCACTTCTGTGAGCTATCAAGTCACACTTTGAGGAGGTTTACTATAGCATATTCATGTATTTTTCCCTTCCTTCCTAGCTTCCCTCCTACCTTCCTTTCTTGCTTCTAATTTGACAAATCCACAAGGATTTGAGGCAGCTGCAATTTGTCATATAGGAAAATATCAGTAGTTAGCCTTATCTTTCTTCCTTCCTTACAGTGTTCACTTTAATTAGCTATAGTTTTATTCTGAAGCAAAAAAAAAGAATATAAATTCTATTTAGCTTTGACCATTCAAAAATATTTTATTTGTAATTGATATGCTCTATGGCAGTTGGACTCAGAATTTTAGCTTAAAAAGTTTCTGTTAGCTCAATACTGTCAGCCTAATTTCTAAGGAAAATTTGAATTTTCTATTAGAATGTAACTTCTCCTCCATTTTATATTGAGATAAACTGAAGCCTGTTAAGATTTCAAATTCAGAAAACTTTCTAAAGTGGATTGTAAAGAAAAACTGAATCATTTCAACAAATCAATTATTATTTACAAATAATATATTTATAGAAGAGATGGATGCATAGATGATATATATATATATATATATATATATATATATATTCATAA
>NW_020837945.1:26361553-26366218 GCF_003676395.1 Aethalodelphis obliquidens | reverse complement strand
GGTTAAGATGATAAAAGCAGCTAAGCAAATTCATACTTCCAGATGAAAGATGAATTCTTCATAAAAATAATATGATATAGTCACTTGTGGTTTAAAAAAAAAATAGATGCTAGTAGTGTAAAGGAAGGTTTATAAATGAACCAAGCACGGTTAAAATTATTCTGGCACCTTTGACCATAACTCTTTTTATTGTAAAAAAAAAAAAATGTAATTGAACACAACTTTGAACTAGAAATTCCAAATCTTGCCATTTATCTTCCAAAATAAATTAGTTAACGGCTGTTTATATGGGGATATGACAGAAGAAAGAAATCTATTATCAATGCAGTTATAATTCATGTTTATTAAAAAGACTGTACAGAAGGAGGAGGAACCAAGATGGCAGACTAGAAGGAGGTGCTCTCACTCCCTCTTGCAAGAACACCAGAATCACAACTAGCTGCTGGGCAATCATCAACAGGAAGACAGTGGAACTCACCATAAAAGACACCCCACAGCCAAAGACAAAGGAGAAGCCACAATGAGATGGTAGGAGGTGCGCAATCACAGTAAAATCAAATCCCATAACTGGTGGGTGGGTGACTCACAGAATGGAGAACACTTATACCACAGAAGTCCACCCACTGGAGTAAAGGTTCTGAGCCCCACATCAGGCTTCCCAACCTGGGGGTCCGGCAAAGGGAGGAGGAATTCCTAGAGAATCAGACTTTGAAGCCTAGTGGGAATTGATTGCAGGACTTCGACAGGACTGGGGGAAACAGAGACTCTACTCTTGGAGGGCACACACAAAGTAGTGTGTGTGTTGGGACCCAAGGGAAGGAGGAGTGACCCAGGGGAGACTGAACCAGACATACGTGCTGGTATTGGAGGGTCTCCTGAGGAGGCGGGGGAGGGGGGCTCTGGCCCACCAAGGGGAGAAGGACACTGGCAGCAGAAGTTCTGGGAAGTACTCCTTGGTGTGAACCCTCCCAGAGTCTGTCATTAGCCCCACCAAAGAGCCCAGGTAGGCTCCAGTGTTGGCTTGCCTCAGGCCAAACAACCAACAGAGAGGGAACCAAGCACCACCCATCAACAGTCAAGCAGATTAAAGTTTTACTGAGCTCTGCCCACCAGAGAAACAGTCAGCTCTACCCACCGCTAGTCCCTCCCATCAAGCCTCAGAGATAACATCATCCACCGGAGGGCAGACAGCTGAAGCAAGCAGAACTACCATCCTGCAGGGTATGGAAAAAAAACACATTCACAGAAAGTAGATAAGATAAAAAGGCAGAAGTCTATGCACCAGATGAAGGAACAAGATAAAACCCCAGAAAAACAACTAAGTGAAGTGGAGACAGACAACCTTCCAGAAAAAAGAATTCAGAATAATGATTGTGAAGATGATTCAGGAGCTTGGAAAAAGAATGGAGGCAAAGATCGAGAAGATGCCAGAAATGTTTAATGAAGACCTAGAAGAATTAAAGAACAAACAAACAGAGATGAACAATACAATAATTGAAATGAAAACTACACTAGAAGGAATCAATAGCAGAAGAACAGATAAGTGACCTGGAAGACAGAATGATGGAATTCACTGTGGCAGAATAGATTAAAGAAAAAAGAATGAAAAGAAATGAAGACAACATGAGACCTCTGAGACAACATTAAACCCAACAACATTCGCATTATAGGGGTCCCAGAAGGAGAAGAGAGAGAGAAAGGACCAGAGAAAATATTTGAAGAGACTATAGTCGAAAATTTCCCTAACATGGGAAAGGAAATAGCCACCCAAGATCAGGAAGCGCAGCGAGTCCCATACAGGACAAACCCAAGGAGAAACACACTGAGACGCATAGTAATCAAATTAGTAAAAACTAAAGATAAAGAAAAATTACTGAAAGCAGCAAGGGAAAAATGAAAAATAACATACAAGGGAACTCCCATAAGGTTAACAGCTGATTTCTCAGCAGAAACTCTACAAGCCAGAAGGGAGTGGCATGATATACTTAAAGTGATGAAAGGGAAGAAACTACAAGCAAGATTACTCTACCCAGCAAGGATCTCATTCAGATTCTAAGGAGAAATCAAAAGATTTACAGGGAAGCAAAAGCTAAGAGAATTCAGCACCACCAAACCAGCTCTACAACAAATGCTAAAGGAACTTCTCTAACTGGGAAACACAAGAGAAGAAAAGAACCTACAAAAACAAACCAAAAACAAATAAGAAAATGGTGATAAGAACAAACATAACGATAATTACCTTAAAACATGAATGGATTAAATGCTCCAACCAAAAGACAGAGGCTTGCTGAATGGAGACAAAAACAAGACCCATATATATGCTGTCTACAAGAACCCACTTCAGACCTAAGGACACATCCAGACTGAAAGTGAGGGGATGGAAAAAGATATTCCATGCAAATGGAAATCAAAAGAAAGCTGGAGTAGCTATACTCATATCACATAAAATAGACTTTAAAATAAAGAATGTTACAAGAGACAAGGAAGGACACTACATAATGATCAAGGGATCAATCCAAGAAGAAGATATAACAATTATAAATATACATGCACCCAACATAGGAGCACTTCAATATATAAGGCAACTGCTAACAGCTATAAAAGAGGAATTCGACAGTAACACAATAATAGTGGGGGACTTTAACACCTCACTTACACCAATGAACAGATCATCCAAAATGAATATAAATAAGGACACAGAAACTTTAAATGACATAATAGACCAGATAGATTTAATTGATATTTATAGGACATTCCATCCGAAAACAGCAGATTACACTTTCTTCTCAAGTGTGCATGGAACATTCTCCAGGATATATCACATCTTGGGTCACAAATCAAGCCTCAGTAAATTTAAGAAAATTGAAATCATATCAAGTATCTTTTCTAACCACAACGTTATGAGATTAGAAATGAATTATAGGGAAAAAAAAGGAAAAAACACAAACATATGGAGGTTAAACAATATGTTACTAAATAACCAAGAGATCACTGAAGAAACCAAAGAGGAAATAAAAAAATACCTAGAGACAAATGACAATGAAAACACAATGATCCAAAACCTATGGGTTGCAGCAAAAGCAGTTCTAAGAGGGAAGTTTATAGCTATACAAGCCCACCTCAAGAAACAAGAAAAATTTCAAGTAGACAATGGAACCTTACACCTAAAGGAACTAGAGAAAGAAGGACAAACAAAACCCAAAGTTAGCAGAAGGGAAGAAATCATAAAGATCAGAGCAGAAATAAGTGAAATAGAAACAAAGAAAACAATAGCAAAGATCAATAAAACTAAAAGCTGGTTCTTGGAGAAGATAAACAAAATTGATAAACCATTAGCCAGACTCGTCAAGGAAAAGGGGGAGAGGACTCAAATCAATAAATTTAGAAATGAAAAAGTAGAAGTTACAACAGACACCGCAGAAATACAACGCATCCTAAGAGACTACTACAAGCCACTCTATGCCAATAAAATGGACAACCTGGAAGAAATGGACATATTCTTAGAAAGGCATAACCTTCCACGACTGAACCAGGTAGAAATAGAAAATATGAACTGACCAATCACAAGTAATGAAATTGAAACTGTGATTAAAAATTTCCCGACAAACAAAAGTCCAGGACCAGATGGCTTCACAGGTGAATTCTATCAAACATTTAGAGAAGAGCTAACACCCATCCTTCTCAAACTCTTCCAAAAAATTGCAGAGGAAGGAACACTCCCAAACTCATTCTATGTGGCCACCATCACCCTGATACCAAAACCAGACAAAGATACTACAAAAAAAAAAAAAAAATTACAGACCAATATCACTGATGAACATAGATGAAAAAATCCTCAACAAAACACTAGCAAACAGAATCCAGCAAAACATTAAAAGGATCATACACCATGATCAAGTGGGATTTATCCCAGGGATGCAAGGTTTCTTCAATATATGCAAATCAATCAATGTGATACACCATATTAACAAACTGAAGAATAAAAACCATGTGATCATCTCAATAGATGCAGAAAAAGCTTTTGACAAAATTCAACACCTATTTAAGATAAAAACTCTCCAGAAAGTAGGCATAGAGGGAACCTACCTCAACATAATAAAGGCCATATATGACAAACCCACAGCAAACATCATCCTCAATGGTGAAAAACTGAAAGAATTTCCTCTAACATTAGGAACAAGAAAAGGATGTCCACTGTCACCACTATTATTCAACATAGTTTTGGAAGTCCTAGCCACAGCAATCAGAGAAGAAAAATAAAGAAAAGGAATACAATTTGGAAAAGAATAAGTAAAACTGTCACTGTTTGCAGATGACATGATACTATACATAGAGAATCGTAAAAATGCCACCAGAAAACTACTAGAGCTAATCAATGAATCTGGTAAAGTTGCATGATACAAAATTAATGCACAGAAATCTCTTGCATTCCTATACAGTAATGATAAAAACTCTGAAAGAGAAATTAAGCAAACACTCCCATTTACCATTGCAACAAAAAGAATAAAATACCTAGGAATAAACCTACCTAGGGAGACAAAAGACCTGTATGCAGAAAACTATAAGACACTCATGAAAGAAATTAAAGATGATACCAACAGATGGTGAGATATACCATGTTCTTGGATTGGAAGAATCAATATTGTGAAAATGACTATACTACCC